>NC_082668.1:82535271-82755271 GCF_025265405.1 Mesoplodon densirostris | reverse complement strand
TACAAACCTAAGGAGAAGCAACTGGACCGGGTAGGAGAGATCTATGTGAGGATACATGCATATTGAAAGACAAGGAAAAGCAAAGAATTTTTTTTTCTTCTTTCTCTTATACCAGCTTTCTTTCTAACATATCAGTTATCTACATTTTCATACAAGTTTCCCAGTTAGCTTCCTTACAGCCTATCTTAGGCGCTTCTGAGATATGTCAAGCTACAAATGCCTGTCCTGTATGAGTAAGCACAGGTCCCCAGCCCAGCTGGTCTCTATCCAAGGATCCCAGGTTTCAGGATCTGCCAACAGTAATCAAGCAATCCAGGTATCTTCTTTTCCCTTGAATCATTGCTACAATAGACTCACTATTCCAGTTCTCTCTTAAGTGACAATTGTGCTGCCCGCCTGTGGGTTAACCATTTATAGCTTTTTTTCACAGAGATTTTGCGTGGTCATGTAATTAATACAATTATAATTTCTTCCTTAATGTCTGTCTCCACTTCCAGATTATAAACTCCTTTAAATCAGTCTGTCTTCTACACCACTACATTCCCAGTGCCCAGCACAGTACCTTGAGCCCATCAGGACACAAATGCTATAAACAATCCTTCTAAGAAGGTGTTGGCAAGCAAGGAGCAGGGAAATACTACTAAAGGATCCCTAGTAAATTCCAACAGTGAAAAGAATGAAAAAGAGAAAGCTTTATGAATATGTACTGGAAACCTGTGCTCTGATGTTTTTAGGAAGAGAGATCAGTGACAGAGAAAACTCTGGTTTTGGGTGACTCAGATCTGGGCCCCTTGTCTTTTAACCATAGTGAATCTTAATGTAAATATGTGCACACTGAGCTCTACATAGTAGGAAAGAAAGATGTTATAACTAGTTTTGACATGAAAAAATGAACAAAGATGATGAAAACTATAAAAATATACGATGAAACTTAAATTGTTTATTTACTCTTTTAATGTAAACAACTGACCTTTAATGCCTAAAAAGCATACAGCAACAAGCTTGGTATCATGTCATTGTCTGTTAATTAATTTTGAGGTGTTATTTATTTTTTTTGGTACAATATGCCATTTTATATAGTCTGTTGCCCATGTTGCATAATCATCTACTCACTCCTTCAAACTAGAGAGAAAGTTAAGGATAAATCTGAATTCATGATTCCCAATTACAATTGAAAACTACACAAATATAGTTCAATATTATATTATTAATCTATACTAAGGGGGCAATTTCTAGAACTACGTGTTATATTGTAAAAGTCTGCCATGAGTTAACCTATAAGCCTGTTTTTAGTTCTGTTCTCCTATACCAGCAACATAAAGGTTCCAATGTACTTAGAGATCCCTGAATCAAAGGCACTGTACAAGTAGAAAGTGGTGCACGTATAATTAACCTTTCTGTGCTTGTTTCCTCATCTGTAATATGGGGTTAATGATATTTCTGTGCCTCACAAGAATGCTGTGCGAATTAATGTTTGTAAAGCCCTTTAAGATCCACGGATGAAAGATGCCATAAAAGTCCAAAGGTGATAATATTATAGTTATTGAAACTGGAAACACCAATAATGCTAGGAACTGAATATATATTTGGTTGCAAGGCACCCCACGCATTATGAATTCTAACGCACTTACAGAAGCTTACCATTTCAAAATTAATGTTTTGATATATATAGAATAAATTCTGAAGAGATATAACATATGTGTTATAAGCCAAATGGATGTAATTTGCTCATAACTGGCAAAAACACAGTATCAAAGTCTGCATTTTTCCCATGTTTCTTTATAGGAATTACTGCAGTAGAATACACTGGATCTATACTCAAAATTATATAACGTCAAAATGGTCTATTTAGAAACAGGCAGTAAATGACATGTTAAAAATGCTGACATGATTTAATGAAATCATTATCTATACCTCTCTTATCACTGCTGTATTTTTTAATTTACATTTTGAAGCTACTTGAATAGTTTACAAATATTAAGCACAAAACACCTAATAGCAATCTTTCTGAGAACAACAAAAGAAGTCAAATTATCAGTTGTCAAATGTTTGTCTGAATTCTAACGTGGGTATTAAATATTTTTCTAAAAGTTTAAAATGATATTGTACTAGGGACTTCCCTGGCAGTCCAGTGATTGAGACTCTGCGCTTCCACTGCAGGGGGCATGGGTTCGATCCCTCGTCAGGGAACTAAGATCCCACATGCCATGCGGGAAAAAAAAAAAGGTATTGTACTAAATTCCCATAATACAAAAAAGAAGAAAATAAGTTTTCCAATATCATAGCTATTTTAAAAAAATATTCAAGTATCTCATGAGGTTATATACTTATTTAGCCACTCATTCAATCACTTAATAATAGTGTTTATTTGTGCCATACACAATAATAAGTTAAAAATACAAGTTGTAGAATATATGTGAGTGTGAATGTGTGTATGTTTATATTTAGAGAAAACAGTTTAGAGACATGTTCACTATTCCATTATCAAGCTTCATAATAATTACCTCTAGGAAGTGGTTTGGGATTAGAGAAAGTACAGAACTTTTTTTATTTTACACAATTCTATATTGATTGATTTTGTTACAAAAAGCATGTGTAACTTTTTAATTTTTAAAAGTCACATGCACAGAATGAAAAAGAAAAAGGTTTGAAAGAATGCAAAATAAAAGTAAAGATTGATGAGATAAAACTAAAGAAGTAAAGTTAGAATTTAAGAAACATGCTTAATTTATTGTCAGACTAAAAAGGAAGGACAAATAGTTAAAGGGAGGATTCATCATCCTTGATCATAATTTAGGAAAATTAACATGCATATGTATTTTTGTTTTTCAGACACATCTTAACTACTTTCTGAGATTTAATTAGAAGGAATGAAATTTTGTCTTTTAATCCATTGAAGCACGCTTTCAACTAAGTAGAGAAAAGGTTAACTTCAAATAATAGTGGCAAACCAGTCAAGGAAAAACAACAAGAGTTCACAATTAAAGTCAAGGAGTCAAAAAAATGTTATATTTAGAAAGTCAAGAGCTTTGTTTTGGTTGTTTTAGAGGTTTTCCCCAATTTATGGGAGGTTCAAGGTTACCACACTCAGCATCTAGAGCTCAAAGTCATTCCAGAGTTTATTCAATATTACTATTCAAAGATTTAAATCTGTATTATAATGAAAAAATTTGAAATCTGGGGCTACTGACTTTATGTGTAAGAAAATTATAGTAAAAGGTCACATGGGCCAGCTTACCTCTAGACAGTGGCAGAGAAAGCTACATTTAGAGGTTTAAAATCAAGGAACACTAAAACATGTTTAATTTCTTAATAAAAATTACAAGTTTTTATATGCATATTTAAAAATAAGACACTTCCTAGAACATATAAATGAGTAAATAGAACTGAGATATTATGTGACCTGAATTCCATTTCTGCCACTCTAATAAACATTCTTACATGACTTTTTGTTTCAACTCTGCTCTTGACTTTCTGGCTTCATTATATAGTATCTACAAACTCCTTGGTTAATATTTGGAAAGACTGTGGTACCCAAGGAGATAGAGTGCAATAGAAATGCAAGAAGCTAGTGATATTTTACTTAACCTTTTAATTTTGCTCAGTTACATAAATATATTGACTTAACTTCCTTAGAATTTTCCAGAATTTCTTGTAGATTGGTAACATTGTGTGTCAGCATGATTACTGATTTCCAGCAGAATGTGTTGGACTGTAATGAAGAGATCAGTTTCTAGCACAGTGATTAGGCAAATATCAATGGCCAATAAACATTACTGAACGAATGAATTGTGTAAGTAGACATTATGCTCATAATGAAATTAACTGGTTGGCATACTCATATGAAGCAAGCTGTAGAAAAATGTTAACTCTTCTGAGGTCTACAGCTTTCTACTCCTATCTTTTAACTTTTATCTAAGTTACCCTCCTACCCTTTTCCTTCTTTTCATTAACAAATTTAAGTTTTCTCAAGAAAACTTGAAGAAAAAGAAAAACTTTGTAATCAGTCCATCTCTGCTTAATCTCCCTCTCAAGGACATGTGTCTGGTTTAGTAAATACCAAACACAGATCTTTCTAATTACTTCTTTTCTATCACCTTCACTAATTCCTCTTTCCCTGTCAATCTCTGATCTGTTTCTCTAAAGTTCTAGTCACAATTTTTCCCTCCTTCTATACCTACCTACTTTTAGCTTCTATGATCTCCTCCACTGAATCCCCAGTTGATATTTCCAATCTCAAATAATCAATAAGTGATATGCATTCTTATTCATCTGTTTGTTCCTTCATCCTTTCATTCATTCATTTACTCATTTATTCAAGCAAAATTTATTTGTGATTCCAGCCTTGCCCCCCTCTATCTCAATAAAGCAACTATGGAATCCTGTAATTCAAATCATGTCAGTTCCCTGCGCAAAATCTCTACTGACACTTCATTTCACTCAGAGTCCTTACAGTAGTCTACAAGGCCCTAAGTTATCCTCCTTCCTCTTAAATTCCGATCTCATCTAATATTAGTACTTCTATTCACTCATTCTGCTCAGCCACCTTGATGTTGTACAAACACAAAATACACTCTTGCTGAAGAAGAACGTTTACACTGGCAGTCTCTTCTTGGGACACTCATCTACGTGGCTTAGTCCTTCACCTTCTCCTAGCCTTGGCTTAAATGTTACCTTCTCAGAATGATTTCACCTGCTCATTGAATTTAAAAATGAAACTCTTCACTCAAGTACTGCCCATCCTCTTCCATTCTTTGTCTTCATTTCACCAATCATCCTCTAACATAAAGGTTGGCAAACAATGGCCCATGGGCCAAATCCAGCCTGCCACCTGTTTTTGTAACGTACTGTTGAAACACAGCCTAGTCCATTCTTTCACGAATTATCTACAGTTTGTTTTGTGCTACAATGATGAGTCAAGTAGTTACAACAAAGACCACCTGGCTCACAAAGCTTAAAATAGGTACTATCAGCCTCTTTTCAGAAAAAATTTGCCAATCTCTGCACTAACATATCAAAAATCAGGCAGGATTTTTTTTATTTTTCCATTTTGTTCATTGCTATATCTGTGTTGCCTAGAACAGTAGGCACAGGATAAATATTTGTGAATAAATAAATGAATCTCCTAATACATACATGCCAAATAATGAGCAAGAACCTGCGCATGCAGAGGTTTTATTCTCCCTACACTGTCCTTGCAATCCTACTACATTTTGGTGTTCAATTGTGCTCTCTCAGTAAAATATCACAAAATCAAAAACAATGACAATTATTTCACATCTCTCACTCCTTAAACCTCAAACACCCCATTCTTTTTCACTCTCAACCAATGACGTTGCCTAATATTTACCTGAGTAAACAGAAGCAGTCAGAAAAGAACCACATCATATCCCAACAGTTATATATGACAACCTATTTGTATTCGTCCCCATGTATAATATTTCTGTCTTCGTGTTAGAGTGGATGATCAGTTCCACATCTCCCACCAGCTAAAAGCACTTTTTCTCCACTCCCCCTTAACACCAAAACTCATCACAAAAATATCTTATACTTGCTGTCACTACTTAATCACTTCTCATTCTTAATTTGCCATAACAAGACTTTCACCCTCACCACTCCAATGAAAGCACACATATCAACGTTACCAACAATCTATCTTGCCAAAGCCAATGTTCAGTTATCAGTCCTCATGTTAGTTGACCTCTAAGCATTTGGCAGAGTTGATCATTGCTTCCTTCTTAAAACACTTTCTTCTCTTTCTATCGAGAACACCACATTATTCTGTTTTTCTTTCTATTTCATAGGCTATTACTTCTCAGTCTCCTTTATTGTTTCTTCCTTCTCTTTCTTCATCTCCAAATTTGGGGTGCTCTAGGCCTCGTTCCTCCTTTTTTCTTTCCACTCCTTGAAGTTATCATTCATTTCTATAGAGTTAAATAACATCCATATGCTTTTATCCACCAAGACTCGAGCAGAAAATAGATGGCACATTCTATGTTGGTAATTTGAGGAGAGTTTAATTAAGGAACTATTTATTTATAAGGTATGGACAAGATATAGAATACCATAAGGGATAATACAGTATCCTGCGATAAATAACAGCAGAGCTGTTTTACAATGGTGCGGCAGCGCAGGCTTGCACTGGCTAGTGAAAACAGACTATTATAGTTTTATAAGTTTGCAAGTCTTTGTCAAACAGCTATTATTAAAAATTAAGTTCTAGGGCTTCCCTGGTGGCACAGTGGTTGAGAGTCCACCTGCCAATGCAGGGGACACGGGTTCGTGCCCCGGTCCGGGAAGATCCCACATGCTGCGGAGCAGCTGGGCCCGTGAGCCATGGCCGCTGAGCCTGCGCGTCCGGAGCCTGTGCTCCGCAACGGGAGAGGCCACAACAGTGAGAGGCCCGTGTACCGCAAAAAAAATAAAATAATAAAATAAAAATTAAGTTCTATAACCTTACAATTAAATAAATTACATTTAAAGGAAAAGTAATAAATATTCAAAATCCATCATTTCTCAATTATTTTACTACATTTTACTGTTACATGTATCCTTGAGATTTATGTCTATTACAAATATATGACAGAAATAATATATAATAGGCTACTTTGCATCTCTTTCCAACTCTACATTCAATGATACGTTGTTAGCTTAAAATTGACCATGGATGGAGAAATTACACCACAGAAATTAGCATAGATTTGACAAAGTGACAAAGTATTAATAATGCAGATTATATTTAAAACTGTTTCACATCTGTAGCCATTACATTGTGAATAATAATTAAAAATTTGGTAATATATTCTTCCAGTAGTCAAAAACTATTATCTGATTTAGGTAGGAAGTCACTCACATCATTTACAAACAAGTCCCAAAATCTATTTTCTTTCACTTTCATCACAAGTATTAACATAAATGAAAATATCAACCAAAATCCATGCTGGATCTACACTTATTTATCAATTGTAAGAGTTCAGCAAAAATTAACAAAAGGATTTTGTGAAAATCAATTGGCTGTAAGGAATTTATCTTACTGTATATTTAATTTTTACTCGTAAACTGTATTCTACACATCTTTTGTATCAGAAAAATTTAAAACAAACTTACAAACTTATTAATCTATTTGTCTATGTATGCATATTGTTTTTAGAGATCTAGCTGTTAAATATTTACCAGCATATCACTGTTAAATATTTACCAGCATGCCACTGTTCTGTCACCTCTCTGAGGCCTGAGGGAGCAAGAAGAATAAGTACTTAAAGGAAACAAGAAAAGAGAACTATGTAGAGAGAGGGCTGTCAAATAGGAGTTATATCTTTTGGTAGAGGGATGCAGAAAGTCTTTAGTGAGGGGGTATAGGAGGGAGATAGGAAAATAAATACTTAGACCTCACCCTCCTCTCTCCCTTCCATCTCTCACCATGATCCTCATTTGGGGTCAACTCAAGTACAAGCCAAAGGTCAAAAAAGCTTAATATGTAGTCTATACAGCTTAGTCTCGCAGAACACAGAATGAGATAGAGAATGGTAGACAGTGGATGTGGAGGAACAGATGGAATTTATATAGGATGATCGACCTTTTTGCATCTCAACGTATATAATTGTGCTTCAACAGGTAGAAAATTTGTGTCCCCAAGATAGAGGTCATATGTAGTAGGCTGGATAATGGTTCCCAAAGATATGAGGTCTTAATTCCTGGAAACTGTAAAATTACCTTATTTAGAAAAAGGGTTTTTGCAGATGAGATTAAGAATTTTATCCTGGATTACCTGAGTGAGCCCCAAATGCTATTCCAAGTCTTCTTATGAGAGAGAGGCAAAGAGAAATTTGATACAGACCCAGAGGAGAAAGTGATGTGAAGGCAAAAGCAGAGATTGGAGTGATGCAGTCATGAGCCCAGGAATGCTGGTAGCCACCAGAAGCTGAAAGAGGAAAGGAAAATATTCTTCTCCTCTAGAGCTTCTGAAGGGAGTACAGCCTTGCTGACACCTTGATTTTGACTCAGAGATACTAATTTGGGTCTTCTGGCCTCCAGAACTGTGAGAGAATAAGTTTTTGTTGTTTTAAGCCACCCAGTTCATGGTAATTTGTTATGGCAGCCACTAGAAACTAATACAACACACAAAGTCCCATCAGGTGCCATATTGTCAACCGAGTGATATCAGTTTGGTCATATTACCACCTGAAATCTAAAACATTAGCCATCACCAATGTTATTCATATAACGTAGCAATGGAGCATGGGACAGAGTTAATTAACATAAAACATTATGTTAATTAACTGAGACCTATGTTGACACATGTCATAAGGAACTTTCCATAAGATCATAGGTATGAGTTGAGAGAAAGGTGGCAAAGCAGTTCAAGCTAGTACAACAGGAATCTGAGCCACCTGCTTCTGCAATTTACTTATGCCTTCCGAACTTGGAAGACATCATTTATACCATTTCCACTTTATAATAGAATTATTCTGTGCACTTCCAATTTTGTGGTTCCATGAATTAGATAACACCAACTAAAGATCTGCTATTGAGTTGCGCAGTACTATGGTATCTATTGTTAAGGTGTTCAGTTTCTATCAGGTCCAGTAGCAAATGAGTCATTGCTTTTTCTTCTGAGTTTAGTTTATTAGCAGAAGAGAGCATGTCCTTACTCCAAAATTCTATGGGTCTATTCTGATTCTCCTACTGAAAACTGCCAAAGGTTCCATGTTGAGGGCAAAAGAGTTTGTTATTCAGTCCATATAGTTTAGCCTCCTGGGGCACAAAACAAAGTGGAGAATTGAGGGGATGTGCTAGTCTGCCACAAACACTTCTAATGCCATTGGGCTTGCTAGGTCATAAGGCCAAGTTGTAGTGCTTTTTCTTGCTCCAAGTCCCACTCAAATCTTGCAACTTTAAGGTTACTCACTAAATACATGAGAGTAGCATGCCCAAATGTATTTCCTCCAAAATCCAAAAAGGCCCACCAAGCGTTGTATTCCTTTCATCATGGAGGGCAGTGCATCAAATCAACTCCACTTTAAAGAGGATCTCCTAACACGACCCAGATCACTGGATTCTGAAACTTCATTAAAGTGACAGGCTCCTGCATGTTCATGGGATCTATCTCTAACTGTTTGGTACTCATGTCTCCTATTTAAGATGCCTTCTTCTTTTGATTTAACAAGGCCAATGATCATGTTATTCTGTGAAATATCAAGGCAATCAAGTTCTCTCAAGACAGAGAGATGAGATGACATAGGGTAGGCCAAGAGAGTAAAGGCATATTGATATCCCTGCCTTGTGGAGGAAACTACTGCCTCTGTTTATCTTTACTACCAGAGGAAAGGGGAAAATGCATTTGTTAAGTCACTGGTGTCAGAGGCCATATTGATTTCCTCCAGTAAAGATACTACATTGAGAATGTCAGATGTGATTGGCATCATCACTTGATTAAGCTTTTGAAAATATATCCTCGTTCTCAAAGACCCATCTGACTTTTGCATTGGCCACCAAGCAAGTGGGGAAAATGAGGATATCGTAGCATTCACCATCTCTGTAACTGTTTAAGTATTTGGGGTGGCACATACTCTTGGGATGAGGTATTGCTTTTGGTTTATCTTGGCAAAGGAGGACAATTCCAGGAGCTTCAACTTGGCCATTATTACGCAACAGAACTCACTCCATATCAGGGAATTCTCTGTTACAAAATTTTCCTATTCTTACTATATATTCTTCGTCTGTAGGAAAAAAAAAATGGATCTGAAGTCTCTCTGGACACCTTCTGAAAATGGACTTGGGCCATCTGATAATACAGAATTTATTACTAGGTATTCATAAATCCTAACTCTGACCATTGAACCTCAGTGGTATTTCAGGTCTCCAGTCCTTACTGTCATTTAAAAAACAATATCTAATAACCCCACAAGGTCTATCTGCTTTCCTTCTCAAGTGCAATGATTCCCAAAGTGTGGTCTCTAAACCAGTAACATCAACATCACTTGAGAACTTGTTAGAAATATAAACTCTGGTTTTTCCACCCCAAACTTACTAAATCAGTAGGACCCAGGGATCCATGTTTTAAAATTCCTCCAGGTGATTCTGATGCATACGTAAGTTTAAGAACCACCTCTCCAGGCACAGTCATTGTTAAATAGCTGCAGGTACCTCTGAGGCAGATGTGGAAAAAGAGTCATGCTATATATCTCTGACCCTATTGCCAGGTCATTCCTTATAGGGCCTGGCCTCCTTCTCACATAAAGATCTGTAGGTCTGCAAAGTAGCTTAAATCTAGGAACAAGATAAGAAATAAATCCCTATTATTATAACTCAAGTTAATTTTATGCCCACCAGGCCTAGGATTTTTCTTCCTACATATGCCAAGAAGCTCCCTAGTTGGCTGCCCTTTTATTTTGTTTCTAAAGGCTCCATGATCAATGCCACCAAATATCCCCAAAGGTCAAAACATTCTGATTGCTACTTTGTCTCTGTGGCTTATTATGGTAATTGTGTCCACTTAGTCTATAATGAATAAGCACCCCTACTTGGCCTCTAACTGTCTGGCACTATTATTTCCACTATCATCAAGGAATGCAATTCCATTGTTCCATGCCCTACCATCACCTCTCACATAGAGAGAATAACCACCATAGAGCATTACTTCAGTTTTCAAGGATACTGGAACTCTTCCTTACCAAAGGATTCCTTAAGGTCTTGGTAAAAAGTGTTTCCTCAGGGTCTTCTTGGGTAATATAAATAAAGACTGGCTGATCAGGTTATACATAATAAACCCCTTCCAGTGTTACCATTTTTCTGAGGCTTGATTTCTGCCCCTATGTTGTGCCAGGGAAGTAATGTTATTCAGCCTCACTGGATTGGCTCCAACTGATTGAGTCTAGACTTCGAATAGCCAACCTAAGAGACTATTAACACCACTCCTAGGTTCTCAAGACAACACATTAAATCACAAATCCTGAGTGAATAAACCCTTATCAACCTAATCCAGCCTAACATTTTTTCTTCCTTGGTCTACACTCATATAATTCACTCCTACATATGCTCTCTAGACTCCTGCCAATTGAAATCAGTGACATTCTACAAGTCTTTCATTCAGTCAAGTAGATTCAATGTCAATAATATGGCTTAAACCTGTTTCTTCCTTTTCATTTTCTGTGATGCTTTCCTGGCTCAGGACCTCTTGCATGGTTTATTAATATTCACTAATCTTATTTGTTGATTTTCCAATTCATCTTAATTCATCTTCATACGTTTTTGGAGTATGTTCCTAAAACCTGGGTTCATCAACTTTATGTGTCTCCATCCTTAGTCATCCAGCTCTTTACTACCTGCATCTTCATACCTCAAATTTATCGAGCACACTCTTATCTCCATGTTGCACTACTTCTTCCATCTTGGAATTCTCCTTCTTTCCTTCTTTCCAATTTAAGTTTTCATACGTTTTTCAAAGGTAAACTTAGTAGTATCTCCTTTATAAAGTATTCCTTAATTGTCCTAGTCAGACTTAATTGCTCTTCCCCTTTGACTTCAATGCACATTGATTATGCCTTTGTTCTCCCTTGAATTATAGTTATCATTATGCCTGTCTTTGTTACTATCTTGAAATTATCTTGAAAGCCAGGACCATGTCTCATTCAGTTCTTTGATTTCCCCAGATTCTCAGCATAACACTAAGTAATATATGTAATAGGTGTGCAGTATACATTTATTTAAATGAAATTACACATAAAGATTGGCTATTTTGCTTTATGCTATTAAGGATGATTTTTACTTGATTTCTACTGACAAATTCAGAATATTTTTGCAACCTTTCTGGTGACCTCCAAAGATGAAACAATGACTTCAAACCTCCAAAGTAGCTTCTTACTTTTTACAATGCTTTCATAACTACTCACTGAAGATCTACAACAGCCTCCTCAACTGTATAGTCATTGGTCTCAATTTTTCAGACAAAGTTACTAGATTTTTTTCCAGCTTTACTGAGAGATAATTGATGTATAACATTTTGTAAGTTTATGGTGTATAATGTGTTTATTTGCTACACTTATATATTATGAAAAGATTACCACAGCAGGGTTAGTTAACACCTTCATCACCTCACATAATTACCATTTTTTGGTGTGTGTGAGAACATTTAAGATCTCTCAACTTTCACTATTGTTAACTATAATCACTATGCTGTACATTAGATCCCTAGAACTTTTTCATTGTAAAACTGTAAGTTTTACTTTCATCAACATCTCCCCATTTTCCCCACCTCTCAGCCCCTGGCAACCACCATTCTACTCTGTTTGTGTAAGTTTGGCTTTTATAGATTCCACATATAGATGATATTATACAGTATGTATCTTTCTCTGTCTTACTAATTTCACTCACCATAATGCCCTCCAGGTCCATCCATGTTGTTGCAAAAGGCATGATTTCCTTCTTTCTCATGACTGAATAATAGTCCTTTGTCAAAGTTACTAGATTGACTCTTACAGTTCTTCACGGCAACTGAGACTTATCCTAATGCATAAGCATGTAGACATGTCAGTTTTGGTAAAAGTTGTCAGAAATGGTAACAATCAAAACCTAAGAAATTAAGAAATATGATTTAGTAGCAGATCACCTCTCTTACATTAGAACTCTTAGTAAGTTACAGTATTTCTCAAAAACAAATGAAAATGTATAAAGTGGATCCAAATATTAAATATTAAGACAAGCAAGGAATCTATAGTTTATGTGTTTTATGCAAATTTTGAAGTGATAGACAATTTAAGAGAATCATTTGCCAGCCTAACTTAGTAGTCAAAGCTTAAGCTTTTGCATTAGTATTAAGCTAGCTTTCCACTAGATGCTTAAGGAGACAAATGTCAAATGAAAGAATAAATTCTTATTAAATCCAACATTCATTAGAAAACATCTCTCTTAATAATGATGCACTGCTATTTATAGAACAATAAGTGCCTATACTGGCATCTATAGCATTAAACTGTTTGGTGTAAATTGGCAAGAGTCTTAATACGGTATCTTCAGTTGTATTCATCTTAATAGTTCTAACAGACCTCTAGGTTTCCTTGATTGAAAACAAAGATTACTGTACAAGGTTTTTAGATGCCTTCCCTTTTTTTTTTTTTTGGCTGCATTGGATCTTCGCTGCTGTGTGTGGGCTTTGTCTAGTTGTGGTGAGTGGGGGCTACTCTCTTCATTGTGGTGCGCGGGCTTCTCACTGCGGTGGCTTCTCTTGTTGCAGAGCACGGGCTCTGGGTGCGCAGGATTCAGTAGTTGAAGCACAGGGGCTCAGCAGTTGTGGCACGCGGGCTCTAGTAGTTGTGGCGCATGGGCTCAACAGTTGTGGTTCGCGTGCTCTAGAGTGCAGGCTCAGTAGTTGTGGCACACAGATGTAGTTGCTCCGCCGCATGTGGAATCCTTTTGGACAAGGGATCGAACCCATGTCCCCTGCACTGGCAGGCAGATTCTTAACCACTGTACCACCAAGGAAGTCCCCCATTGAGTTTTTAAATGTAACCATGTTGGAGAAATAAATCTGGATCATAGATGACCTTACTATTATTCTACACTTACAAAAAGGTGGATTTCAGAAAAATCTATACATATATTTCAAGTTCTGACATCACAATTTCTGAAGATTGTGTTTCACTTGTAAGGATGCATTAAAAATACGTTTTTCAAATCCTCTCCTAGAGTGATCAGAGGGGTTGTTGTCAATGTAATTAAAAGTATTCTCCATAGCATATGTCAGTATTTTGGTTGGGAAATCGCCTTCATTAAGAGCAGTTACAACAATGGCAGTTAGTAATACAGAGAGAAAATACAATTATATCAGGTGATGGGTCTTAAGTGGCAGAGCCAGGCAATGGTTGCTATTGGTTTCCATCAGTATAAGACAGCAGCCATATTTTCTGGATGCCATAAGAAATTAACTAACAAATAGGAATTCAATACTATAATTCATTCCACCTAGATGATTAGAATCTTTTGGAGATATTATAAGTAAGTAATCATTCTATTCTTCATTTCAATACTTTTTTTTTTTCCTTGCGGTACACGGGCCTCTCACTGTTGTGGCCTCTCCCGTTGCAGAGCACAGGCTCTGGATGCACAGGCTCAGCGGCCATGGCTCACGGACCCAGACACTTCGCGGCATGTGGGATCCTCCCGGACTGGGGCACGAGCCCGTATCCCCTGCATCGGCAGGTGGACTCTCAACCACTGTGCCACCAGGGAAGCCCCATTTCAATACTTTTAAAGTTAATATTTAAAGGTTAATACTTTAAAAGTTAATATTATGCTTGTGAGTAGATACTGAGCAGAAAGAACTAAAAATAATGGTTTATGTTAAGGTTACCAGATGCCCAATATTATTAAATAACTCAGTCTTGATCTCATAAAACTTCTCTAATTCACTGGTATTGTTGATATTTTGCAAAGGTTATGCTTTCGAGCATAATTTTGGCTAAGTCAGCAAAGCTACTATGTTGTAAGTTATAGATGTGGAAACACCTTAGAAGATAATTCTAAAAAAAAAAAAAGAGAGAGAGAGAAAGATTATTAATAGTCCAAGAGTCCATTTACAGGTGAAATAGGTGGACTGGTAAAGAGGTAAAGAAGAAATAAGAAAAGAAAAGACTTAGAAATAAAACAGATGGAGAGATGAAATTTGTAGGAATGTGTTGAGAGATAGCTGCTGGTAATTTGACAAATATTAACAGTCACCATGAAAAAAAAAGAAACTGCCCAAAGTTGATAAATTGGAAAACATTAGACCATTAGAACAGCTCAAGCATTTCCAGGAAAGAGCTGGAAAGGCAAGTCTAAAAACTTCTGGAATGCCAGGAATTAAAAAGAGCAGAGAGTAAAAGGACAAAATTTATTATCAGTTTTCTGAGAAGAGTGAAGACAGGGTTAATACAGACTTTTTTTTTTCCCCAGGTAAGGGGCACCAGGCTAGTAACCCTGATTTTACTACCAAATAGATCTAGCATAGGAGTGATAGAACAGGCTTCAACCCTAGAGACCTACTCTAGGAGTGGCATGATAGCTCTTTAGAGTTAAGGGAATAGTTGATGGGATGCAAATTATGATGACTTTTTTTGCATGATATTAAAAACTATACAGGGACCACCAAATGGGATTTAAATTGAGCTACTGCTGTTTAGAGTTGTTATTTTAATTTTTTTTATAAAAAGATGTGAGGTATAAATTAGAAATGTTCCCTTTGACATAAGAGGAAAAAAATATAAAAACATGTAACAGGGCTTCCCTGGTGGCGCAGTGGTTGACAGTCCACCTGCCGATGCAGGGGACACAGGTTCGTGCCCCGGTCCGGGAAGATCCCACATGCCGCGGAGTGGCTGGGCCCGTGAGCCATGGCCGCTGAGCCTGCGCATCTGGAGCCTGTGCTCCGCAACGGGAGAGGCCCGCGTACCACAAAAAAAAAAAAAACAACAAACATGTAACAGTGAAAATTTTAAGCAATACATAAAATATATAGAATTTTCTAGCCTATGTGTCATATTTACAAAATTGCTCTTAGCCATTAAAGAGCTGTGGCAACTCATCTAATATAAGCCTTCCCCCCCACCCCCCATTTAGGAATTTTGTTACTAATCAGGCATATTCAGGTACTCTGAATCTGGCTCTTGCAACTTTTTCTCATCTTAACAAATGCATTTCTTTTTGGCCGCTTTTATTCCTTTCTAAATAAAATGCTTGTTTACATTAATACTGACTAAATTACAGCTTGCTTTCTTTTGCTCAAGTCTGTCACCATACAATGATAAGAGGCTTGCCAATTCCAATAATGTGTAAAGCATTGTCTTATTACTTTTTATCTGTAAAAAATTCTAGGATTTGAGTGGAAGCAATGGTAACAACAACAAAAAAATGATAGTGAGAACTGAGAAAGATGCTCTTACATAATATAATAGCCTTTTAAAAAGTCATGATGTGAAATTCAAGTTGATAATATTTGGCAAAAAAGAACACAAAAACAATGATAATCATTTTCACTTGTAGTTTTGAGAAAACATGAAACCATTTCATATCTTATATTCTTAGGTATCAAATGACTATTCTGTAAAAAGCTCATTTAAGAAGATAAGTCTGAATTAGAACCAAGCTCTAATTTTGTTTCTATCATACCCAAAAGAGCTCCTTTCTATAGTCAAAACTATTTGTATAAGATTAGTGTACTAGTGGTTGTAGAGCAAAATAAGTATTTGGCTAATGGCTAATAAATTCCTTAAATTTGTAATTGCAACTGTAAAGTCATTTTGACACTGGTCAATGACAAGCATATGCACAATGAAATAGTTATTATAACATTATTAATGGCCTGCTATATCACTTTATATTTATGTTCTACAAGCCTTCCATAGCACCATGAACAGATAGTCACTGAGTAAACAATTTTTTGATGATGAAAATTATTATGTGCCAGTTTGGCTTTTTGCTTATTTCTTTTCTTTTTTTTTTTTTTTTCCTTTTTTGTGGTACGTGGGCCTCTCACTGTTGTGGCCTCTCCTGTTACGGAGCACAGGCTCCGGACGTGCAGGCTCAGCGGCCATGGCTCACGGGCCCAGACGCTCCGCAGCATGTGGGATCTTCCCGGACCGGGGCACAAACCCGTGTCCCCTGCATCAGCAGGCAGACTCTCAACCACTGCACCACCAGGGAAGCCCTGCTTATTTCTTTTATGACAAAATGGGTCTTAGCATTAGATGTTTCTTCTTCTAGGAACATACATCCTCAGATATTTATATGGTTGATTCCTTTGCATCATTTGGGTCTCAGTTTAAAAGCTGATTTATTTAAAAAATAAACAAATGGGACCTAATCAAACATAAGCTTTTGCACAGCAAAGGAAATTATAAAAAAATAAAAAGAAAAGAAAACCTATGGAATGAGAGAAAATATTTGCAAATGATGCAACCAGCAAGGGCTTAATTTCCAAAATATACAAACAGTTCATACAACTCAAAATCAAAAAAATAAACAACCCAATCAAAAAATGGGCAGAAGACCTAAATAGACATTTCTCCAAAGAAGACATACAAATGGCCAACAGACACACGAAAAGCTGCTCAACATCACTAATTATCAGAGACATGCAAATCAAAACTACAATGAGGTATCACCTCACACCCGTCAGAATGGCCACCATCAAAAAGTCTACAAATAATAAATGCAGGAGAGGTTGTGGCGAAAAAGGAACCCTCTTACACTGTTGATGGGAATGTAAACTGGTGCAGCCACTAGTATGGAGGTTCCTTAAAAAACTAAAAATAGAGTTACCATATGATCCAGCAATCCCACTCCTGGGCATATATCCAGGAAAGATGAAAACTGTACTTTGAAAAGATACATGTACCCCAATGTCCATAGCAGCACTATTCACAATAGCCAAGACATGGAAGCAACCTAAGTGTCTGTCAATAGATGAATAGATAAAGAAGATACATGGGCTTCCCTGGTGGCACAGTGGTTAAGAATCCACCTGCCAATGCAGGGGACATGGGTTCGAGCCCTGGTGTGGGAAGATCCCACATGCAGCAGAGCATCTAAGCCCGTGAGCCACAACTACTGAAGCCCACGCACCTAGAGCCCATGCTCCGCAACAAGAGAAGCCACCACAACAAGAAGCCTGTGCACTGCAATGAAGAGTAGCCCCCACTCGCTGCAACTAGAGAAAGCCTGTGCGCAGCAATGAAGACCCAACACAGCCATAAATAATAAATAAATAAATAAATAAATAAATAAATAAATACACACACATACACACACACACACACACACACACACACACACACAGAGGAATTTTACTCAGCCATAAAAAAGAATGAAATAATGACATTTGTAGCAACATGGATGGACCTAGAGATTATCATACTAAGTAAGTCAGAAAAAGACAAATATTATATGATATCACTAATATGTGAAATCTATAAAATAATACATATGAACATATTTACAAAACAGAACCAGATTCACAGACATAGAAAACAACTTATGGTTACCGAAGGGGAAAGGTGGAGGGAGGGATAAATTAGGAATATGGGATTAATGGATACACACTACTACCTATAAAATAGATAAACAAGGATTTACTGTGTAGCACAGGGAACTATATTCAGTATCTTGTAATAACTTATAATGGAAAAGAATCTGGAAAAGAATATATAAATATCTATATATATCTGAATCATTTTATTGTACACCTGAAATTGACACAATATTGTAAATCAACTATAACTCAATAAAAAAGTTTCTTTCTTTGACCACCAATCTAAATAATCTTCCAGTTATTATTTTATTTTCATTTTAGTACCTGTATTAGTTTGCTGGGGCTGCCATAATAAACTACAATAGATTGAGTGGCTTAAGCAATAGAAATTTATTTTCTCACAGTTCTTGAGGCTGGAAGTCCAAGCATAGTTGGTTTTTCTCGAAGGCCTCTATTTGGCTTGGAGATGGTTACCCTCTTGCTGCCTCTTCACATAGTCATCTCTTTGTACATATGCATCCTGTTGCCCTGTGTGTCCTAATCTCCTCTTCTTATAAGAACACCAATCAGATTGGAGTAGGGTCCACTCTAAGGGCCTCATTTTAACTTAATTACCTCTTTAAAGGCCCTATCTCCAAAGACAATCACATTCTGAGGTAGAGGTTAGTGCTTCAACATGTGAATTTTGGGGTGACACAATTCAGCCCATAACGTCACTTAAAATATATGAAACTATAACATTTATATTTACTTATTATCTTTCTTCTCTCATTAGAATGTAAGCACCATCATATACCTCAACTGTATTACTAATTTCTGTATTCTCAGCAATTAGATCACAGCCTGGTACCTTCAGTATGTATGTATAGAATGAACAGATAAATGAATGATAAAATGATTTAATTATCAAACCTTTCATATTTATACTACCATTACAATTTTAATAATTTGACATTCAAGAGTCATGAAAAGGAAGCATTTAGTTTTTTTAATCTTAAGAATGCTAAGTAAATATTATTTTCCACACATATTCAAGACTCTTAATTTATAATTAAAAGATATCTTATGTTTACTGATTATATCTCAGAATCAGAAAGTAGTGAGAATCTATGCCCTATCTTCAAAACAGATAATGTTGCAAAGATTTCAATCCGTTCAAAAGGAATGAGTGCCTTTGGGAAGGTTAAGGCAGAAAAAGTCAAAAATTATTTTTCTCTACTAATAGTGATTGCCACCTCTGTGAGCTAAGAAAACTAAATCATGACTGTGACAGACACTACTAGTTGTTTTCTTTATTAACCGAATCCATGTTTTAGGTGAGTACATTGATCACTTATCTAAGTGACTACATTACTTAGCCTCATTTGCTGCTAAGTTTATGGCCATCTGATTTAGTTCTGGCCAGTGAGGTATTGGGTTGACCAAAAAGTTCCCTTAGTTTTTAAGTAAAAATAAGACACATTTTTCATTTGCACCAAGAACTTTACTGAATAACATATTCACCATTTTGTTCCACCACCTTCTGCCATTTTTCAGGCAACTTCATAATTCCATCTTCCCAAAACTTCTTATCTTTTTGAGCAAAGAACTGCTCCAGCTGTCATTTACAGTCTTCCAGGGAATTGAAATTTTTTTCCATTAAGAGAATTTTGTAAAGACCGTAATAAATGGAAACACAAAGGTGCAATACCTGATGAATACGGCAAATGAATCAGAACTTCCCAACCAAGCTGTAACAGTTTTTCCCTGGTCATCAAAGAAACACACAGTCTTGCGTTATCCTGATGAATATTATGCGTTTTCTGTTGACTAATTCTGCATGCTTTTCATAGAGTGCTGCTTTCATTTGGTCTAACTGGCAGCAGTACTTGCTGGAATGATCTGTTTGGTTTTCTGGAAGGAGCTCATAATAGAGGACTCCCTTCCAATCCCACCATATACACAACATCACCTTCTTTGGATGAAGACCGGCCTTTGGTGTGGTTGGTGGTGGTTCACTTCGCTTGCCCCACCATCTCTTCCATTCTACATTATTGTACAGTATCCACTTTTCATTGTCCATCACAGTTTGTTTTAAAAACAGAACATTTTTGTTATGTTTCAGTAGAGAGTTGCATGAGGAAATACCGTCAAGAAGGTTTTTTCGTTTAACTTATGTGGAACCCAAACATCAAAGCGATTCACATAACCAAGCTGGTGCAAATGATTTTCAGTGCTTGATTTAGATATTTTGAGTATGTCGGCTGTCTCCCACTTGATATAATGTTGATTGTTCTCAACTAATGTCTCGATTTGATTGCTATCAACTTCAACTGGTCTACGTGACAGTGGAGCATCGTCCATTGAGAAATCTCCAGCATGAAACTTCGCAAACCACTTTTGACACGTTTAATCAGTCACAGCACCTTCTCCATATACTGCACAAATCTTTTTTGTTTCAGTTGTGCTTTTACCTTTCTTGAAATAACAGAGCATTAATATGCCAAAAATGTTGCTTTCTTTCTTCCATCTTCAATATTAAAATGGCCACACAAAAATTCACCAACTTTGATTTTTTTTTTAAATGCACACTGATATGACAGCTGTCACAATACAGTCTAACAAAATTGTTTCAAATGAACTTAAAGATACTACTAGAGCCATCTTACAGAAAAACTGAACTAACCTTTGGGCCAACCCAGTATATAGGAAAGTGTTCAGTGATACATCAGGAGAGTCGCCTTAAAAACAAAAGAGGGTTGAAACTTTTTTCTTTTCTTCTTTCATTTTCTTGCCTGCAAGATGGATATGAAAGCTAGATTCCAACAGCCACCTTGGACCATGAGATTGAGGACCAAATCCTAGGAGTGGTGAAGTATTGTGCTGGAAGGAAGGAGCTGGCATCTTTTATGACTTTATGGAGCTGCTACAGCAGCACTGGACTCCTTTAATCTTAATTTAATGAATGTGAGAGAAACAAAATTGTTTAAACTACTTTTATTTAGGGGTTTTCTGTGATTTTAACTAATATAATGATCAGCATCTCTTTCTATAATATTCATTAAAAGCCTGGATAATCTGCAACTGGGTAGTGTCTATGATCTTTGAAATCCTTGACTTGCCTGAAGGTTTTTTCTTAAAGCCACACCTTTAATGACTTTAACATTGCAGCATTGACTTCCCTAGAATTCCCATATATACCTCTGCTGTACAAAACAGCTTAAGTTTACAGAGTTTAATTTTTTTTTTCTGTATCTTTGAGGGCAGTCTTATGCACTCCCACAGCATCATGAATTAACTCTTAACTTACCACGATGTATTACAATTGGCAGTTTACTTTTCTGCCTTTCTCACTATACTGTATACTCCTGGGAATAGGAGCCTTGTTTACTGTTGTATCCCTAGCAGTTTGTGCAGATCCTGGCTAAGTATTAAATGCTCACTTAATGACTAAATAGGCTTGCTAATATTTTATCTATCTATTCATCTATTTTTCTCATATTCCAGGAGAGGTGTATTAAAGGCAGGCTTTATTACAATTCCAATGGACTGAGTTAAACGTTATTCATGATACTGTAGTGCTATTTAAATCTTTTACAGAATTTGTAGTGCATGAGTAGTGGTTCTCAAAGTGTGGTCCTGAACCAACATCAGTAGCATTATAGCTCTCATGAGACTGTTTAAGAGGCTAGATATAATGATAAGGATAAACAATGCTACATAGTCATAGGGAGACAGTATGGCATAGTATTAAAAGAATACAAACTTTGAAATGAGGACTAAGATCAAAATTCCAGTTTTACTATTTCAGTGAAGTAATAATTCTATTTTATAGAAGTGTTATCAGGATTAAATGATTTAATAATTAAATCACAAATGCATATTTTTAAAGTGCCAAGTTCTTAATATGGCATATGGCACATAGAAAATGCTCAATAATTATTAGCCGTATTGAGCATAGTTTGCTACTAGGAGTTTAACAAAGAATTCAGTGTCATATTTTTTTCATCTTTCTGTCTAGTACAGGCTGCTCTCTTTCTTTATTTGTTATTTTATCAATTCTTTATCAATAGTGTATTCTATGATGTACTGGTTTAAGTGGTAAAATTTGGCAACAGCTTAGATTTCCAATTTACTGATAAAAATTAATGACCAATTGTAGGGTTTCCCTTGTAAAATAGATCTATATTGACTTTGCAAAGCAGTATGTTTGTTTTTATGCCTAACTTCTGTTTGCAAAAAACATAATTATAGAGAAACTATATTTCAGACCTTAAATTTTGAACATATATTTATGTATTAACTGTAAATTTTATATTTTTTTAAAAAGATTTTTTTCTGGAAATTAGGCATTCATTTTCACTATGAAAAAAAAAAACTATTCTCAATGAATTCAAGTCTACATGAGTTTTCACTTTTTATCTCTCAAAGACCAAGAAAAACAGCTCTTAGTAAAATTTCATCTCACTGTACCAAGTGAGAATACCAGTCATTTAGTGATCGGTTTAATATAACTCTCTCAGTGAGAGCAAAAATGGGGAATTATTAGAAGAAAACTTATAAATTTAGCATGACATGGGAATAAATATCTTGCATCCAATTTATCATTGTTTTTGTGCATTCACTATACTGTAATCCTATATTTTGGGAATCCATTCACTATGATGAAACATCC
Source organism: Mesoplodon densirostris (assembly GCF_025265405.1). NCBI lineage: Eukaryota > Metazoa > Chordata > Mammalia > Artiodactyla > Ziphiidae > Mesoplodon > Mesoplodon densirostris. Next base: position 82,732,613 of record NC_082668.1, on the reverse strand, counting down.
AAAATTCATTTGCACAACTTTTCACTAAAATTAGTAAATAAAGTGGAACAACATATTTTTTCAAATTGTCATCATAATTACAAGGAAATTAAATCTGTTAAAAAATGTAGATTGAACTTTGTCCTAATTGGTTTACATTTAAAGATTCTTTGATCTGTGATAACAGTAATATATATTAACATGTTGCATTTTAAAGTGACACTGCCTTTCATTAATCAAGTGTCTGTATGGTTGATTAATTTGTACAAGATTTAAATTGCTATGAAAATTTATCATTCATAGCCATGATCTCCATTTACATATATGTTAATTATGGTAAATGTAATCTTTTTCTGAATCCTCTGGGTTGCATACTAAAAAGACAAAGTGATCAGAGTGACTACTTTTCCTATTACAAAGTGAACTCTTACTGTTACTCAGTACAGTCTGTTGTAGTTGTCAAAGCTAGGCTAAAAACATTATAATATTTTCTGCTGAAGGCAAGTTCAAATTCTAAAGATGGTATTTCCTTTTCAAGTGATTTCTTTATTAGGCAGTCACAGCATTTATGCAAACAGAATCACTATGTTTATTTACTACAGTATTTAGTACTATCTCTGCATGCTGCCAGATATTTCTTTTGCTTTGAAGCATTTTCCTATATTAACTCTATTATTAATAAGCACAAGATAAGTTTTTAATATATCTGTAAAGCAGAATGACTTGAAGTTAGTTGGAAAAGTCTTTGTAATAGAGTTAACATTAATTGTTAGAAATAGAAACATTTGAGGTTACAACATTTTAAGACTTGGAAAGATTCTGTTAAAAAAAAGGTAATATATGAAAGTACTGAAGGCTAAGAGATTAGACTGATCTTTTGCCTTTGCAGAAAAATACTTTGTACTTGAGAAAAATGAGTTGTTGATAGATTTTATCATTTTCTAGCCAAGCATCTAAATAGTCAAGATAAATGTAAATGTTACCATTTATGACACTAAATTCCTAATGTACGTTTTTTCCTATGGGGCTGATCGCAGAGTATTGTTTAAAGCTGGAAACACAGTTGGGAAGTGAGGGTCTGGCCTTACACAGTCCCACTATTGGTCTTTTCCTTAGGAATGTTTTCTACAGGTTTTCCCAAAATCCAGGGCATGCTAACCAACAATTATTTTATTATTTTTATTTATTTATTTATTTTTGCGGTATGTGGGCCTCTCACTGTTGTGGCCTCTCCCGTTGCGGAGCACAGGCTCCAGACGCACAGGCTCAACGGCCATGGCTCACGGGCCTAGCCGCTCCGCGGCATGTGGGATCTTCCTGGACCGGGGCTCGAACCCATGTCCCCTGCATCGGCAGGCAGACTCTCAACCACTGCGCCACCAGGGAAGCCCTATTTTTATTTTTTAAGAAATACTTTCCATTTGTTCCCCAACAGTGACCTTCTTTCTTAGCAACTACTGATCTGGACAAAATTCTAATACATTATAAGTGAAAAATGATATGGTAACTGATGTTTTAGGTGACTATGATAGGTCTTGCTAGGCAAATGTTGGAAAATTTAATTATTCCTATTAAATGTCTATAATTTTATGCTTAAATTGTTACTATTTACATAATATATTCTCTTCAAGAGAAGTCTCATTTCTTAGTCACAACTTAATAGAATTAAAATACCCATCTTGGAAACCTTTGCCAGCGTAGCACCTCTGACTACCTGACGAGGCTATATTTAAAGACACTTATTTGACAATTTTCTTATAGTCAGCCTAATCACAAGAGAAACAAACTAATGTGGCACCTGTTCTGATAGATGTATGTTGTACCTTTCATCCCCTGATCTCAGACCTTGCAAAGAATCAACACTTCCCTCACCACAGAAATGCATCCACCTCTAAACTGGAAATAGCAAAAGCATAAGACAGAAGATGAGGAATATATTATCCAACTAAAATTACAGAGAAATTTTAAGTAGGCAGAATATAATTGCCCAATTTGGAAATTAGCCAGGACACAGGGTTTAACATCATCTTTACTCTTTTGAAAAGTGCCATGGGATTTTTAATAACTGCTGGTGGTCAAGACCTTGGTTTTACCCTCATCCATTAGACGACACCTCCAGCAGTGCAGTGCCCCCTCATACCATGCTGGGGCATCAGTTCAGTACTGACTCAGTGAAAATTGTGCCACCTACTGAATCATCCACAGCTCATCTTAGAGTGCCCTGGCTTTTAGGATTTTCTCTGGAGAGCTGTTATGAAAGATGGGACCAGGCTGAACGATGCTTTATTTATGAGATTTCAAGGTTTTAAATGGTTAAGATCTCAGACCTGGGTTTTACTTTCAATTTAAGCCAACAGATTTTTCATGATTTTTCCATACTCATGGGCTATAATTATGGTCTGAATGATTAAACTATACATTATACACATCTCTCCTTGGAAATAAGGGAATAAAGACAATAACACACATACCTATATAAATATTTGTTTATATATACTGATACATTCAATAAAAAGCAGATTCCCTCATTTGTAATATATTTGATTCTTTTAAAATGGAAAAAGTACCACCCTTTCACTGAAAAAAAAAATCCATGTAAACTATATTCCACAAGGAGTTTATTTTACTTTCTAGATTTTTAAGAACCTAGGAACAAATATTTTTAAAAGTAAAAGCAAACCTTGGAGGGAGTGGACTTCACTGGCCAAGTAAATAAATTTTTGTAAAAGAAAACCTTTATTCTAGCTTTCCAAATAAAACCTTGTCAACTACAAAAGGATCTCAATACAGCTTAATTGTTCCAAAAATAACTGAAAGAAAAATCAAGATTTTTAGACAAAAGTCAGAGACATCCAAACATAAATGGTGAAACACTGATGCTTTCTAGTCTCTAGGCTTCATTTTACCAATTTTCTTCATCCATGTTAATGTGTGTACACTGTATACAATTTGTTTGGGGGGAAAAAAAGGGCTCATGGTATTTTCAGAAACCTTGGGCTTTGAAATGATTTTCAGAAATTCTTTTCTGGCTGCTAAAAGCATCAGTATCCTGGAATTGACAAACTGTTTCTGAAAATGTTTCTTGAGGTGTTACTTCTGGAAATGACATTGAGTAAATCCTGTTGGTGTGTGAGAAAAACAGAGAGTTGGAAATGATTATAAAGAATAGATTGAGACAATATAGCTAAGGTTGCAAAATAGATTCCAACATATCCCTATGTTTTTTCTCACTCCTGTGTCAAGGATTCTCAACACACACACACACACCATATACATAATCTATTTTCCTTTTCTGATCTCATCAGTTTCTAACTCTATCGTCTGTTTTTCCTTTGAAGAATAATCTATAATGAGCAATCCTTGTTAAACAGAAAATCTTTCTCAACTCAATCCATTTCCCAGAATTCCCTTACATTGTTCAGCTATGACTTGATTATTCCTTGCCAGTAAATTAATAACTCAAATATTCGAGGGTTGGAGGTCAGAGAAAGAAAAACTATTCCAGGCAACTTAAGTCTGATTTGGTGAATTGCTACTGCTGTGATATAGTTAATATGCCTCCCTAAGTGCCTGGTTTGCTACCAGATGGAAATATCAATCACTTTTTTCATTATCAACACAAAAATCACAGATGATAGATAGTCTTCCATTGTAAAAATGAAAATCTGAGACACAAAAACTCTCTGGCTAGGTCAAATAGCTCCTAGCTAATCGACAAAAAGGTTTGTGTAAACTGTACACTGTCATGGCTTTGATACTATGTTTCATGTTGAGATGACCATAACCTTCCAGAGTTCAGTTAAAAATACAAATTGTCTTTTATTTTCCAATCAAACAAAACAGTGCATTTGATTGTGAATTTTTTCCATTTAAGTACTGTTTTTCTAGTATTTTTATACATTTTTTCATATATAATATAGCTGTTTTGAATTCCATTATATTTTTGCTTCTAATGTTATTTTCCTTTTCTCAAAGTATCATTCTCTAAACCATTGTTTCCTTCCCTAATATTCTTTCTTCACACTAATTCCTAACTTCCAAGTACATTTCCAAAAGAAGATAATCTTGGCTAAATATAATTTAAAAAAAGAGAGAAAATGTAATCCTTGGAAACAATCAGCTCAGCTGTAATCTGTCAGTATTTCAGCTAACAAACACTAGGGTATATGTCTATCAATGATTATTATAATTTTTTTTTTTTTTGCCACGTTGGGTCTTTGTTGCTCCGTGTCGACTTTCTCTAGTTGTGGTGAGTGGGTGTTACTCTTTGTTGTGGTGTGCGGGCTTCTCATTGTGGTGGCTTCTCTTGTTGTGGAACACGGGCTCTAGGCGCGTGGGCTTCAGTAGTTCTGGCGTGAGGGCTCAGCAGTTGTGGCACACGGGCTTAGTTGCTCTGCGGCATGTGGGATCTTCCCGGACCAGGGATTGAACCACACCATGTCCCCTGCATTGGCAGGTGGATTCTTAACCACTGTGCCGCCAGGGAAGCCCTCTATCAATGATTTTTATATATGTGTACAATAAAAAACATATTTGTCTTTCTAATCTTTTATAAGTAAGGCTACCTCGTAAGTATAAGAAATTTAAAAGAATATACATAAACAACCATAATGGATGCTCATCTTATTAATTTCCCCAATTATTGTTACCTGAAATTTATATGTTTCTCTAATGTATTTTTCTCCTATTAAACCATTAATTCTTTATCAATGTGCTTCAAACAAATGATTGTAACATATGGTTGATTTTGATAGTCATTACCTCGGCCTCTTCCTCTTAGATTATGAAAATGAGCCGACAAAGGACATATGATTTCCTACACCCAATATGAACCAAATATTTTCCTCAGTGAAATTCTTATAGTCCTAGAACCAGGTCATCAAAATTTTATAGAAATTCCTAATCATAAAATCTGATAGATTAAATACAGTTTTTAAGCTAAGTGTTGAATATATATATTAGTCATTCAAGCTGTATTAAGGCATGAATAATTTGTTTTCAAAATGAAAACATACGAAAAATAAGAAATATCAAATGAATAAATTCCCATATATATTGGGTTAAATACATGTTTATGATATGTCCACATCAAATTCCTAGAAACTCTAGGATATGTCCCAAAGATATGTCCACATCAAATTCCTAGAAACTCTAAATGTTACTATATTTGGAAAAAAAGATATTTACAAATGTAATTAAGATAAGGTTCTTGAGAAGACCATCTGGATTACCTAGGTGGGCCCTGAATCCATAATGTGTTCTTTTTTTTTTTTTTTTTTTTTTTTTTGCAGTACGCGGGCCTCTCACTGTTGTGGCCTCTCCCGTTGCGGAGCACAGGCTCCGGACGCGCAGACCCAGCGGCCATGGCTCACGGGCCCAGCGGCTCCGCGGCATGTGGGATCCTCCCGGACCGGGGCACAAACCCGTATCCCCTGCATCGGCAGGCGGACTCTCAACCACTGCGCCACCAGGGAAGCCCCATAATGTGTTCTTAAAAGTAACACACAGAGGAGAGACACATGACAAAAGAGGAGGAGGCAAAAGGACAGAAGCAAAGATTAGAGTGATATGGCTACAAATCAAGGAATGCCAAGGATTAAAGGCAACCACAAAAAGTTAGGTGGAAGGCATGGAACGGATTTTCCCCCAGAGCCTATAGAGGAGCATGGCTGACCTTGATTTCAGGCTTCTAGCCTCCAGAACTGTGAGAGGATAAATTTCTGTTGTTTTAAGCTACCTGATTTGTGGTAATTTGTCAGAAAAGCCTCAGGAAATGAACACTATACAATCTAGAGATTATACAGAGAGGATCAGAATTTCTAGAGCATGACCATTCTCTTTTTCTCAGTGAAATCACTTCCTTCTAATTACAAAGTTACAGAACTCACAGAAAGAACTGTTATATTTGAATTTCAATAACATTTAGACAAAATAATGTTTCACAATTGTATAATCTGTACTGAGATACACAATTGTGGTAATGATAGTGACACAGGAAAAAAAATCAACTAGTAAAACCTATCAAACAGATGAGTGACAGTATGAAGAGTTTATTTCATGCATTTAATATACAATGTTATCAGGATCCAGTGGATTAAGAGATCAAAATTTCCCACTACAGGTAACATCCACACATAAAAGCTAATACCTCTACTTTCCTCATAGTAAGTACAGAGGTGAACTATATAATAAAATTTTATAAACTTGAACCACAATCATCCCAAAGGCCCTGAGGAGAAAAAGAGATGACATGTTTCAAGAGAAGAGAGCAAATAACAAAACCCCCAAAACTCATGTGTTTAGAATGGGATGTGAGGGAAATGGAGCACCTAAAAAGAGGTCTAAGAGATCAGCAAGATCCAAACCATGCAGGCCTGGGTTCCTGAAGAGATAACAGTCACTTATACTAAGTTAGTGAAGTAGGACACTATCTTGGGATACAGTCCCTATTTTATTGATTTTTATGTCCTTAAATTCTAACAATGTTCCTGGGACACGGTGAACATTGTTAAATAGTCAGAATGGGCAAATTAATTTTACAAGTAAGACTTCAATGTTCACTTGACAACAGTTTATTTTTGATCATCCTCAAAAACCCACTTAGTGCTGGTTCCTTCCACTACACAGTAAGTTACTTAAGATCCTTTCACTATTACATCTTGGCAAGTAGTAGTAAATGCTCAAGAAATATGTTGAATGAATAAATGAAACACCCAATTATTTTTCAGTGGAATATTTGGTACCCTTTTGGTAGTAACTAGAAGGAGATCAGGGCTGAACTAGCTTGGGCTACATCATATGCAAATGGAATAGTAGTTAGTACTGGCCTTAGTGACATGGCTTGCCACTGCATGTGAACTATCTTTTTCTTGTTTGTTTGTTTGTTTTTTGCGGTACACAGGCCTCTCACTGTTGTGGCCTCTCCTGCTGTGGAGCACAGGCTCCGGATACGCAGGCCCAGCGGCCATGGCTTACGGGCCTAGCCGCTCCGCGGCATGTGGGATCTTCCCGGACCGAGGCACGAACCCGTGTCCCCTGCATCGGCAGGCGGACTCTCAACCACTGCGCCACCAGGGAAGCCCCTATCTTGTTCTTTATAAAGTGTCTTTTGGCTCTAAGTATGGATTTTCCTTGGCCTGATCTTCTTACCAGGCCTCATATATCTACCAAGCCTAGGCTATTTGCTATGTAGCTTCTATCCACAGTCATGACACTAAAATTTCTTATAACTGACAAACTAATTACGATTACAAATGCTCCTTTAAGGCATTATACTAGGCAATAGTTTGTTAGTCTAATTCTAGCAATCATACGCACATCAACAAAATAAACTTACATTTTAATGTAGTATTTTATTTATACTTTTCACTAATTAAAACTCAATTTATTAAATTAAATGTTCATAATAATACCATTACAGAGAAAATCAGAATTTCTAGAGCGTGACCAGAATGTCTCCTTTTCTTAGCGAAAGGAAATCAGTTCCTTATAATTACAAAGTTATAGAATTCACAGAAAGAACTGTGATAATTGAAATTCAGTTATATTTACACAATGAAATAATTTTTCATATTTGTATAAGTTGTTGAGGATCATTTCAGTTGCAAACTGATGCAAGCTTTTATATTATAGTCTCTTTAGTGTAAAAATTACAAAAATAAAAAGGTATGTATACAATAGGAAGGGATGTACAAATGTACATGCATAGCCAAACATATGCTGAAATACTTAAAATACTCACAGAACTTTTCTCAACATTATAACATTAAACAATCCTTTCTCAACCCCCAGAAAATCCTATCCTTTTGGAGACAAAAATACTTATCAGAATTTAAAATTTTCATACAAGAGTATGGTTATTTATTTCTGTATATCTTGAGAGTTATATTCAAGCTTAAGCTGAAGCTTTAAGATAACAATAGTGTAAGATCTAGGGTGAAACAAAAGAAGGGGAAAAATCCCAGAAGTTCCCAGAGGTACTTGGGGAAAAAAAGGAAAGATAGGGGAAATGAGGGAATCAAAGAAAAAAGAATGAAGATTCAAGGATGGGTAAATCTCCTCTTTACTTAGCTTTTCAAAAGGTTTGTGATAACCAGCTTTTGTGTAAATGGATTTGATGGCTCTGGGCTGAAGGTGACTGACAGCTGAATCTAGGCCCCCTCGAGAAGTGTCACCCTGGGGATTGCCATTGTTGCAGACTGTTTCTTCTGACTGACCCAGAAGAATCATTATCTCAAGGGGACTCTAACATCAGCCCGCCCCCCTCCCCAAGCAGCCTAAGAGCTAGAAGCAACTTAGTTTCTCTCTTGGCAGTAATTACAAAGGCGAACAAGGGGTGTAACTGAGTTGAGCTTAAGTCTTTCTCCAATCCCCAATTAAAAAAAAAAAATTAAAGTAGTCAAATATTCAAAGATTTTTCCCAAGCAAAAATGTCTGATGCTTTGTTGTTGGAAAAAGAAACAGATCTCTGTGTCCTCCTCAGGAAGCGCTTAACTGAAGAGAGTATTTGTAGGTAAATGTTCCAGTCTTTTTTTAGTAAAGCTAATGTGTTTACTTTGGGGCTACTTCAGCTACTTTGTTACTAGTCAGCTAAAGTCTGGCAATACTGCTTTAATATCATATAAAACAAACTCCTTCCAAATAGTGTTGTCACAACAGCAAGTTAATAGGGGTATTTCACCCATCTAGTTACAAGAGTTCTGCCCCAAACCCTGTCCTCCCCGCGCCACCAGCCAGCTCCACGGGGCTGACCCACGCACTAAGGTGGCTGCCTGGAAGGAGGCAGTCTTTTCCTTCTCCCTTTCAACCTCTAAAAAGGCTCCACAGGTACCGTCAGGGTAGTAAAGTTGTTACCATAACCAGACTAGTTATTTGAAAAATTAAAAAGCTGATAAACTTAGCATGAGGCTATAACCACAATTAAGCACTTAACTGCTGTACCTCACGAGCTCCAGTCTCCGGCAGAATTCCATCTCCACCTGAATTCGTTCTCCAGCCTTTCCGCCGGCGGGGTAGGGGTGCGGGACTTCCTGTCCGGGGAGGAACCAATCAGAGAAAGGAATGGGAACTACCGGAAGGTTTCTGTAGGCGTGTGCTCCGTTCGCGAAGTTTCTGTTTGGCTGAGGGCTTCCCTAAGGTAAAGAAACACATGAAACAATCATTTTTGAAACTAAAGCTTATTATTCCTTAGTGAAAATCAGCAAGTTTTCAATTGTCTGTGACTTAAAGTAATTTGGAAAATTTTCGTGAAACAGCGTGACGGAGTTTTTCTTGCCGGCCTCATTTGGTTCTTGGCTCCCACTCTGACCACAGGTGTTTGTATTTAATTTTTCCTTACTCTTCTTTCTCTTGTTTATATCTCCTTATTTCTATATCAAAATACTCTAGAAAGTAAGCACCATGAGGCTAGGACTTAGCATAATGCCTGACATACTAAGACATCTATATATATTTGCTAAATTTTGATCCCTGCTTTAAAATGAATTGTCCTTAATCACTTCTCATTTTTTCTAGTAACTTATTTTTGCTTTAAAAAATTGTCATTTTATTGTTTTCCCTTAAGAAGAGATTGTTGTTAAGTCGTCTTTGGATGTATTAGCCTCTGTAGGTTATTCACACGTGGTTGTTTGCAGAAATGTTTTTCTTTCAGATTTGTGGTGGAGGAAAGTGGGGCAAGGTAGTGAAAGGTAGATTCTTGAACTAGGAACTAGAATCTTGATTCAGTCGCCTGCAAATTACTTAACATCTCTGAACTTCAGTGGACTCACCAGTAAACATTTTATAGCAGGGTGGTGTATGAGGATTTAATGAGACAACATGTAAAATTCCCTGGCTTATCGTATTCAGTAAACAATGCTTTGGATAGAAAACATTTGCGATAGTAAGACAATTGCAAAGTAACATAGAAGCTTGAGAACCTAACTGGAAAGCAAAAATTCTCTCCTTCAGTTTCAGTAGTACCACTGTTTGGGATATGACTCCAGGAACATTACTTAACTTCTTTGTCTATTATTAGCCTTTGTAAAATGGGGTAATACATTTTAGCCACTTGGCAAAGTCCCTGCGTACTGTTACAAACAAGACAAGCTCAGAATGGAATCTCTTATGCCAAGCCTTACCTCACCAAGCTGAGACTTAATTACAGTTTTGGTTCTCCCAGAAAGGGGATCCTAAATCAGTCAATAGGAATCACATGTGAGCACTAGCTAGGCAATCTGCCTGATAGACCCCTGCCATCCCTAAAGGAAAGTAATCCTGCAATAACCAACTGGCTTTTTGGCCTAGTATAACTTCCTTGTTCCTGCTCCCATCTGCCTATAAAAGTGTTTCATTTTGTACAGGTCCTTGGAGTTCCTTTCTATGTGCTAGACTGGATGCTGCCTGATTGAATCCATTTTTGCTTAAAACAACTCAAAGTTTTTAATATGCCTCAGTTTATTTTTTAACAGTACATTAGATACATAGTGTAAAACACCATGGTGATAAAGAATATTGTATAAGTCAACTGTTATTCTATTTTGTGTGATAAAATGCTGTTTTAGACAGTAGAATGGGTTGGTATGCAAAACATTATTGTGTTAATTAAACATAGGATGGTGTTAAATCTTTAGATTAATTTTCCCTGAATATTCTGTAATCTTTATATTAGTTACTATTAACTAACACAGCTTGACAAATGCTTCTATTACTTGATTTGTGTGTGGTGCTATTTTCGATGAAAAATTATTCAAAATACACTGGTTAATCGGAATGGTATTCAGGAGCTTTTAATGTAGCTTTAGACAAATCAGACCAGCTTGTGAATGTTTCTCTGAAGTCTGAAATAATGACCATGTTCAGTTCTTGGTCTAGCAAAAAATATCTGGGCCAGGCAACCCCAAGAAGGTTGCAAATTCCAACTCAGTAGGAGACTGAAATATACTGCTGTTGAAGTCCTATTCCCCCACCAAACACATAACTGAGCTGCAAATAAAAGTTGGGGTATCATTGTTGGAGGTTGAGGAATGAAGAAGAATTTATAGAAAAGGGAAAGGTGGTCTGGTAACAACTGCCTAATGAAGGGGAAAAAAAGGGGAAAAAAACAGTATAGTGATTAAATCAGATGTACTGTAGATTTGCCTTGTTAATTTTTAACTTTGTTTAGCTGTTTCGTTGCCTATTTGACCTTAGAAAGCTGTTCATCCTGTCGTGTTTATTTACTTACCTGAAATAAGGGTGTAAGGTGCATACTTTTCAGTTAAAATACACTATTTTTTAAAACCTCATGTGTGTATAATATATGAAGAATTTAAATTCTTGATACCTCTCTCTTTCAACTTGCAGTATGTGCACTGGGTTGGGCAAAAAAAAGGAGGGGAATTTAAGCAGAATCACTGTCATCTTGGGACATACCTTTCCTAAATGATTACCCTCTTCTCTTCTCCCTCTTGTATTTATTTGCTTGTTTGCTATTTCTATTTGGGGAACAGTGTTAACAGAAAACTCCCTAGTAAATTTTATCTTCACGGAGGTGCTTGCCAAGGTAGGGATTTGGAAGATAATTCTTGAGAAAAACTCAGAATGAGTAAAGAGGGCTCTTCTCTCCTCTCTCCATTCCTAGGGAAGAACAGAGCTAAATATATAATAGTTATAAAAATTAGGCTTAAGTTTATGAGCAGCTTGAAATCCCAGGTAGAGCTAGAATGGTATAGAGACAAGGCCGTGGACGTGGAATTGGAAGACATTGGTGTCAGGCTTGGCCACACCACTTACTAGTGTGTGCCCTTGGACAGTTTATTTCACATCTCCAAGCCTCTCAATTTCTTTGTATTTATTGTGGGATACTATCTATTTCGTATACCTCATCAGATTGTTATTGAAATCATATAAAATTATATGTGTAGAACAATTCTCTCTCTCTCTCTCTATATATATATATATATATATACACACACACACACACATACACGTATGGAAAATCCAACATGGTAGTTTTCATAATGTCTCAGTAGAAGTTCAGGAAACTGGTGGAGTCTATGGAGCCAGCCCATAGGCAGATCTGTGTTTCTCCCTAGGACAGCAGCTCTACTTTTATATATTTTATAAACTGATGACACAACTTTCTTTCATTGATTTTTAAAGGACAGAGTTTTAAATGTGCATATAACAGATATGTTCACTTTTTAATCATAGTAATATCAACTGCAATGTGCTTAACACTATGTAGAAAGCATTGAAAACATCAAAGATACAGGCAAGGATGTTGTTGTGAGGTGGGCCAGGTGACCATATTTTAATACCTTTCAGACTTTTTGGTCTCAAGACTACTTTATACAAAATTACTGATGACCCCAAAGAGTTTACCTAGAAAATCCCCCCAAACAGAAGAATACACATGCATACACGTTCCATTAGCCTCCAGAGTGATGATGTCATCATATGTCATGTGGCCTCTGGAAAGTCCACTTGAACTCTCATGAGCCAGTGAAAGTGGAAAAAGAAAAAAAAGTCTTAGTATTATTATGAAAATAAGTCTGACCTTGTGAGGCCCCTGAAAGAGTCTTAGGGACCCCCAGGGGACCCGAGACCACACTTTGAGAACCACTGGCGTATTATTTTGAAGGAAACACCAAGGTACTGAATTATACATTAAGTCGGGTGTGTATTTTTTCCATCTCTGCTTCAGGCTTAAACGAAATTGGAATGATGAATGAGATTTACTTAAAGCAGATGTTATAAAATGTTTTCAGTAATATATTCACTCTTTAAACCTGTGTTCTAAGATTTTTTTAAAAGTTATGTTGGGCTTCTTTCATTGAAGCATAGCAGCCACTTTTCTCTTCCATGAAGCAAAAATCAACCACCAATTTCAGTTAAAATGGAATTTGGACCTCTCATTTAGTCATTGACAAATGTTTTGATTTGATTACTTATTTTTTTAGGTCTGTGTATTCTGAAAAATGAGTCTTTGTCAGTCAATGAAACGGCATTTCAGAAAGTTAGAGGTATAGGGCCTCATCACACAGATGTACATACTTTCCTTTAATGGAGTGGCTTTTGTTTTAGGTCATCCTTGAGAAAAGCATTGTAGTAGTGATTTCTTTAAACAATTCATTATAGTGCTTACTTAATATTTCAATAATACATTTTAATTGGGCACAATTTGCTCCTTTTGTCTAAAATTTTTTTAAGTTATCTGCCTATTTATAAGCAACGACAAAAGCATGTCAGTTCCCAAAAGTACTTTCTCTGCTTCACTTTGAGGACATCTGTAGCCTGAATAGTTTTTAGTCCCTCCCAATAGGTCTCCTCTCAGCTGCTCTGTGTTTTTACATCTCTCAAGAGGGGTTAATTCTTTACAGCTGTATCCTGCCTTCCAAGAATCTAACATGTGCAAATTATTAATCTTTTTCTATTGCTACAGTAAGTCCCCAGGCCATAAACACCCCCTACCTAAAACTGGCCCTTTTCCAAGAAAAACTTTGGTATTCTTTCCCTGCAAAGATAATTTGGTCTCCTTTGGTTTACATTGTTATTTAGAACAATTGGTAAGATACAGGAATTTACTTCCAAACAATTATTTAGAAATAGAAATTTAATTTTTAATTTTAAACCTCTCTCCACTGTTATATGAGTCAATTTGACATTCCATTTATTTAAGAAATCAGCCTGCTTCTTTTCAAGAGTATACTTTTCAAGATTTTTTACTAAGTGTTATGCTAATTGTATCAGGTAGGACTTTTTTCTTTTTTCTTTTTTTTTTTTTTTTTTTGCGGTACGTGGGCCTCTCACTGTTGTGGCCTCTCCCGCTGCAGAGCACAGGCTCCGGACGCGGATGCGCAGGCTCAGCGGCCATGGCTCACGGGCCTAGCCGCTCCGCGGCATGTGGGATCTTCCCGGACCGGGGCATGAACCCGTGTCCCCTGCGTCGGCAGGCGGACTCTCAACCACTGCACCACCAGGGAAGCCCAGGACTTTTTTAATAGAAAGAAATAGTGTGTAGCCTTTCCTTCAGTGTAAGTAAATTACATTTTTTCACATATGACCTTCATGTATTTATACTTGCAGTCTGTATCATGTTTTTGTATATAAACATATTAATATTTATTTGTAAGGAAGAAAACAAACAGAATATTATGGTAAAACAATTTATATTAATATACAAATATGTTGACCAATCATAGCCAGTTTCTCAATTTTCATATAAAATATACTTTATTCTAGATTTTTATATCCTTTAGGATTTACTGTAAGATGGTCACTGCTTGGCCATTTCTCTCTGCCTCTGTGATCTACGTTTTCTCCATTCCTTAGCTGCTGGTTGAATACTCTTATGACACCTCCAGCCTTCAAAATAGATAATTTATTTTAAAAGTTAAATATGTCATTATAAAATATTAAGAAATTCTAGGAATTGCATTTCTCAGTGATTACATGCCTCTAGTGGTGTTCCAAGTCACCAGGCAGAGGGTCCAGTGATTTTTACCACCTGACAAGTGCAATAATCCCCCAGAACTGCAAGGCCTGAAGCATCTTATTGCTGTTATGAAACAGAATTTATAAATAAAAATAAGGAAAACAGCCAGAGCCATGAAATTCCTGGGCTCCACTGACATTGATATGACAGCCTATCAGAAATTTCCATTTATGCCAAGATTGCCAAACCAATAATTTTAGCAATAAAGCCTACTCCAAGAAGTATTAGGATGTTTTGCCTCTAATATGTTTTTAAACACAAAGGAATTTTAAAGGTAGGTTCATTATAATTCAGACATACAATCATTTTAATATATACAGAAAACCTCCCTGTAGACCAATTAAAAGAGCTTCCAAACAATACAGATTCTTAATTCACATAATATTATAACTCAAGCAAGTTATATTTCAACAGTTTTAGATAAGCTGTATAAGAGTAGAAAAAAAAGGATTAGGACAATAGTGAGATTTGAATTGCATTTTGTATTATTTCAACTACATTTTAACAGGCTTTATGACTGAAAGAGGGAATAAATGCAGAAGGGACAAACTTGCGTAGATTATGTTTTCATTACTTGCATTATTCCAGTTTAAAAATGTCAGTCGCTTGTCATGTTAACTAAGAATGCATTCACTATTGTACATATCTAAAGCTGGAGTTAAACTGAGGATTTTGCAAGGGACAGATACAAAGAAGTGATTTTTCCTTCTCTCTGTATATAAAAATAGAACTTTCAGAAATGTCATGGCTGACACATTTAGCTGCTGGACATTGAAAATCCTCTTTCTGACTCACAACCTGTGACTGGAACTCTGTCAGAGTAATCAAGAGATGTTATAGAGCACAAACAGTAGAAGAGGCTTTGCTATTTGGCCTTGTTTTTAAAGCAAAAGGGATTTAAATTTGGATTATAAATAAACGTTTCTTATACTCCTCATCTTTAAAATGCAGAAAATGAATTCATTGTGTAAGGTATTTGTACAGCTGATTGTCTAATTCAACGAGTATTTTAGAAACATGTGGACTACTGAAACAGCATAACATGGTAAGAGAGAAATATGACTGAATAAATATGCTGAATTATTTTTCTGAGATTGCATTGCAATTAGTGATGACCATAAAGGAATACAATGAACCTTTAAAAAACACAACCATACTTCAAAAATTGAAAGGCAATTCTTGAATAGTATTTGTCTCCTTCTGATCTCATATGTAATTAGAGTCCCTCTTTTTTCAAGAGAGATCAAGGGAATTATGGCACACATTATAATATATATTTTCCCCAGTACTCTATAAAAATTCAGAGAAGCTGGGTATTCAGGTTTTTATTATGTCTATGAACATTTTCACCAGTGCATACTTTAAGAAGGATTTTGTCATAATTGTCAATTTTGTGAAAACTGAATATGACTGAATAGGCATTCACATGAATATCCATGAAATGGATGAAATAAGACAAGTTCTTAGTAAGTGTTCACAAAATTGTTCCTGATATTTTAAAATTACCATAAAGTATGTCTTCTTGATTTACCCTTACTTTCAGAAATAGCAACATCTAAATTTTTGAAGGTGAATGAATGACCTTAAGATATTTAGGCTCACTGATATAGCTGATTATGTGATACTACTATAATTTAGGGGAAGGTATTCCAAGTTTCAGTTTTTAATTGTTAATTGATTTAGGGTCCAAGTTTTATATATTTATACTTGTTGGAAAAGGGCATCTTTAATGAAACTGCAGAACCTAGTCATATTCTTGCAAATGAAACAAGGTAGGTTCGTTCTCCCCCACGCCATATCTCTCAAGTCTGTTGACTATAGGCCAAGCTAGGAAGTAAATGTTTGTCTGGTGTTGTAGTGGAAAGAACTGTGGCTTTAGACTTAGATTCAAATTTTGCCTCTGATAGTTATTAGTTGTGTGACCTTGGGCAAGTTACTTAATCTTTATGAGCCTAAATTTTCTTGTCCTGATAATGGGGAAGATACCTAGCAGCTCACAGACTATGAGGTTTAACAAATCAGGTAATAACATGGGACTAGCACCATGTCTGGCCTCAAAAGGGCATTTGTTAAAACAAATTATTCCTTTCTTCCATTTCAAAATTTATTTTTGCTCTTTTTTGCCCAAATTGTAAGTGACATTTTCCCCATGTCCACATTTCCCAGGGAGCTCATGTTTTGCCTTGATAGTCCAAGTCTATCCAAATGAGCAATACTCCATTCTCCAGTTTTCCTTGAATGTATGTTCACTAGAGCATAACTATTCTCTTACCCATTCTCTCTGGTTTTATCTAAGTAGAAGCTTACTATTCTAGGAAATAACAGGCTAATGTATTTTTATTAACGTGAAGAATCACAGAATCTTAAGAGCCTGAAGGGATCTACTGAATTAGAGATCGCAATATCAAATGCCTACAGGGCTAGGCAGATGCAGTAAATGAGTAAAATGGGCTGGGTGATTGCAGATGCATGTTCAAGACTAAAGAGTAGAGGGAGGTGGGCGAAATGGTGAAAGGGAACAATTTTTTATTATGGTGACAGATGGTAACTAGACTTGTGGTGATCACTTTGTAGCATGTACAAAGATCAAATTATTATGTTGAACACAGGAAACTGATATAATGTTCTATACCAATTTTACCTCAATAAAAAAAAAAAAAAAAAAAAAAACCTGAAGAGTATAACTGAAACGAACTAAAGGGAGCTTGCATCTGTAGAGGGCAGTCACTACCCAGCTCAAAATAAGTGTTGCCATATGGTAATTTCAGCACTGCATTGGGACAGATTTTTGAGTTAAAAGAAAAAAAGGAAATTTTTATGTGAAAACTTTTAATTAAAAATGTTGTTGTTGTTTAAAAACACCAATCTAAACCAAATATATCTACTGGCCAGATCCACACAACAGGTCGCCATTTTAGAACCTCTGTTAGATCATCTGATACTAATAACCTCATGTTCAGTTGAAGACACCGAAACCCAGAGAGTCAAGTTACTTTCCCAAGGTTAGTTGTGGCAAAACAAGGAGTATAACTCAGGTCTCTAGACCCATGGTATAAGAATGTCTGCCACATTTGGTCACTTTGCTACTTCATTCCTCTCAACATACATAATGATGCTTTGGAAGTGTATTATTTTCTTCAGGTTACAGGTGTAATATATAATGGTATTCTTCCTTTATGCTAAAGAATCATCTAGTTCACTCCCAAGTGGTGTATGTATACAGGATTTGATCAAGAAACTGATACCATAATATTCAAAACCAATTTGTATAGCTTCTCCAAATATGAGTTTACCTTCCCGCTAACCTTTACCACACTCTAGAGTTATTTACACTTTGGAATTATTTGCCTTGAGTTTATTGTTATATTATAATGACATTTTAATATTTTAGGAAAATTTAGGGCAATTTAGCATTTCACTGTACTCAAATACATAATTTAACTCTTTGGGATTAACTCAAAATGTTTCAGATTAGCTTATGTATATGTATAGTTCACTTGGTCAAGTTTAGACTTTCAGAAATCAGAGATTATATGTGTGGACATATTACTTTGGGGAACATCAGCATGTCATTTCTGTATTATAAAAATGGAAAAGAAATCTTTTGTTGATTTGTGCATGGAGGTTTCTATATTCAGGGTATCCCTAACCTCTAAAATCTGAAAGCTGATTAGCAGTTTGTGGGCAAATTTGAGGTCATTTTGGCATTTTTACCTTAGAGTAAATCATAACTCAAGTCTAAAATTCTATTAGGCAAATTTCTTATATTATTATACATAGCTTGGTACCAGTCGTTAAAAAAAATTTAAATTCCCTTGAGGCTTCTCATTTGAATATTTGAATTTTAATGTGGCATGCCTATATTTTCAACACTAAATTTAAACCCACCCTGGCCACATACTAATTGAATAGAACTGTCCATTCTAATTGTGGGTAATGGGGATTAGGATGCTACAAATGCATTGTGTTGATTAGGTCACATGGTATCATTTCAGAGCTGTGAAAAATTCTTATCTTTGGTTTTGCCCTTCCCTTGAGGTGCCCAGTCTCTTCTGTGACCACAACTTGCTTCAAGATTTTTAAATGTGCTGCTAACTAAGGTGGCTGCATTTTCTGACCTTACTGGTGGGAATAAAACAGAAGTCTCTCAAGTGCTGTAGGAACTAATTAATATGCATATTATTCCAGGAAAGAATAATCTTTGTGGAAGATACACATGAAATAATTTGCTGCCATGATGGTTACTTACTAAGGCCAAACCCATTGCTAAAACAGAAGGAGATTCTTTATTTAATTATGATATTTTACTTGTATAACTTAAAGCATTAACATAAATTTGTAAATGTGTATGTGTGCATATATGAAGTTTTTTACCACTCTTAAGTTGCCTTTCTCTGATTGATAAGCAGTATATCAAAAATAGGCTCAGAAATTGCAAAACTTCTTTAACATTTGGAGAATTTAAAAATTTACAGAATTGAGGAGATAATTAAGGGAAACAGTTGTAGTCATTTCACTTAATTTAATGCCACAAGCACTTGTGTGATTGTAAAGAGCAAAACACCACTCTGTAACAGGCATAAGAAATACCATGATAATGGTCTGTCTCTGAAATTTCCTCTCTTTATTGACTGTATTCAACTAGGTTGGAAGCTGAGTTGCTTATGACACAGGCCAAACCATGAACTGATAGGCATAAAAGAGAAAACCCAATATCAGAAGAGATTATTGATAGCTAGTAGGTGGTTATCTGGATGAAGCAGCCAGTGTCAGGGTGTAGCCGGGAATGAATACAAGGTTAGACTTTCAGTATAAGAACAGGACTGGGCCTTAGACATTAATGTGTGGCAGATTTTTGAGACAGGAAAACTGGAATACAGCAACAGGAAAAAGATTGAGTTACTAGACTGGAGATGTAAAGTGGAAATCTGAGCCAGAGGTAAGTCAAACACCAAGTTCCTTGACTTGAAAACTACCTTGACTTGATCCTTAACCTACACACAATGTAGAAGACTTACTGATTTGAGGAGTTTGAACACCTCTGTCTAATCATTGGATGACTACTAAACTATGCAGATACACATGGGGGTGACCCATTGGACACCAGGCTAAAACTTAAAATTAGTATAAAATATACTGAATAGAGACATCGGCAGCCACACACTATGAGGGAAACAGGTTCCACAGATTAATTCCTGACTAGATTCTAAAATAAACAAACACACAAAAATGAAAGAAAATATATTCAGAATGACAGTCCTCAGGAAAAAAAAATCAAGGGTTGCTATAATATATAATCTAAAATATCTACTTTTTAACAAACATAAATAAAGAACCATGCAGAGAAAAGTATGACCCACACTTAGACAAAACAGCGACAAGTCAATAGACTGTCTCTAAGAGGGCCTAGATCTTTAACAAAGATTTCAAAGCAGGTATTTTAAATATTTCAAATAGTTAAAGGAAATCATGTTTAAAGAAGGAAAATATGATAACAACTCATGACATAGGAAATCTTAATACAGAAATAGAAACATAAAAATAAACAAATGGAAGTTCTAGAGTTGAAAAGTACAGTAATGGAAGGGTAAGATCACTAGGTAAGATCAATAGCAGATACAAGATGGCAGAAGGAAGAATAGGAGAACTTGAAGATAGATCAATAGAAGATGGATAGATCAATAGAAATAATCCAATGAAGAAAATATAGAAAATTGATTAAAGAAAATGATTAGCATCTCAGAGACCTGTAGGACAACATCAAATATGCCAACATATGCATAGTGAGAGTCCCATGAAAAGAGGAAAAAGAGAAAGATATAGGAAACATATCTGAAGAATAATGGCCAACAACCTTCTCAAATGTGTTGTTAAACAATACACAGATTCAGGAATCCCAGTGTATTCCAATTGGGATAAAGACAAAGAGATTCATGACCCATCATAATCAAATATTGAAAACTGAGAGAACATGGTAAGATTAATAGCTGATTTGTCGTCTGAAAAACTGGAGGCAAAAAGGTAGTGTAGTGACATGTTTGAAGTGTTGAAAGAAAAAAAAAGTGAGAATTTGTTGCCAGTGTACCTACCTTAGAGGTACTAAAAGAAATTCATCAGGTGAAGAAAATTATACCAGACAGTAACTTGAATCCGCAGAAGAAATAGTGCTGGAAAATATATGTGTAAATATTTTAAAAAACCCAACTCTATCTTTTTTTTCTCTCCTTGTTTTGATTTCTCTAAAGGATATGATTGTATAAAGTAATAGTTATAACACTCTGTTGTTAGTTTGTATCATATCTAGATGTGATAAAAAATAGCACAAAAAAGGTGGGAGGAAATGGAACTCTACTGGAACACGTTGCTATATTTTACTGAGATTAAGCCAGTGTTAAAATAGATTTTGATAAATTAAGATGCATGTTGCAACCCCTAGAGAAACCACTAAGAAAATATCTTTAAAACAGATTAAAATATTAACAGAGGAATTAAATCATAACACTAAAATATATTTAACACAAAAGAAGGCAGAAAAGAAGGAAGAGAAGACTAAAGATATGACATTACTAAAAAACAAATACAGTGACAAATATAAATCGTATTATATCAGTAATTACATTAAATAGAAATAGATTAAACATACCAATCAAAGTAAGAGATTGTCAGACTGAATAATAATTGAAGAATCAACTATATGCTCTGTAAGAGACTCACTTTAGATACAGAGACATAAATATGTTGATAGCAAAAAGATGGGAAAAGCTATACCATGCAAACAATAATCATAACAGAGATGGAGTAGGTATATTAATAGCAGAAAAAATAAAACTTAAGAAATATTATGAGAAACAAGGACATTTCATAATAATAAGAGGGTCAACATCAGAAATATACAAATAACCATTATAGATGTAAACACACCTAACAACAGAAACCCAAAATACATTAAGCCGAATGTGACAAAATTGAAGGAGAAATAAATTAAAAAATTATGGTTGGACGGGACTTGCCTGGTGGCCCAGTGGTTAAGAATCCGCCTGCCAGTGGAGGGGACGTGGGTTTGATCCCTGATTCGGGAAGATCCCACGAGCTGCGGAGCAACTAAGCCTGTGAGCCTAGAGCCCACGTTCTGCAGCAAAAGAAGCCACCACGATGAAAAGCACGCGCACTGCAACAGAGTAGCCCCTGCTCGCCGCAACTAGAGAAAAGCCCATGTGCAGCAATGAAGACCCAACGCAGCCAAAAATAAATAAATAAATGTATAAATGCATCCATTCTTTAAAAAAAAGAAATTATGGTTAGAAAAAATTATGGTTGGAAGTTTCAACCTGGTGTTAAATTCTCCAGCTACTCTCAAAAAATAATAGAGCAACTAGACAGAAAATCAGCAAGGATATAGAAGACTTGAACACTTCTGTCTACCTAACTGACCTGACAATTTTAGAACACTTCATTCAACATAGCAGAATACATATTTTTTTCAAATGCGCACAGGACTTTTTCCAGGATAGACCGAATACTGGACCATAACAATTTTTTTAGTATATTTTATTTATTTATTTTTAAATTAATTTTTTTGGTGTGTGTGTGGTATGCGGGCCTCTCACTGTCGTGGCCTCTCCCGTTGTGGAGCACAGGCTCTGGACGCGCAGGCTCAGCAGCCATGGCTCACGGGCCCAGCTGCTTTGCGGCATGTGGGATCTTCCCAGACCAGGGCACGAACCCGTGTCCCCTGTATCAGCAGGTGGACTCTCAACCACTGTGCCACCAGGGAAGCCCTTATTTGTTATTTTTAAATTTTATTTTTATTTTTTGGCTGTGTTGGGTCTTCGTTGCTGCCTGTGGGCTTTATCTAGTTGAAGCGAGTGGGGGCTACTCTTCGTTGGGGTGCGTGGGCTTCAGTAGTTGGCGGCACGTGGGCTCAGTAGTTGTGGCTCGCGGGCGCAAGAGCACAGGCTCAGTAGTTGTGCATGGGCTTAGCTGTTTCGCATCATGTGGGATCTTCCCAGACCAGGGCGTGAACCCATGTCCCCTCCCTTGGCAGGTGGGTTCTTAACCACTGCGTCACCAGGGAAGTCCCAATTTTTCAGTATATTTTAAAAGATAGACTTCATTCAAAGTATGTTTTCTGACCATAACGAAATTAAATAAGAAATCATCAACAAAAAGAATTTTTAGGAAAATTCTAAATATTTGGAAAGTAAGCAACCTATTTCTAAGTAGTCCATGGACCAAAGAAGAAATCAGGAGAAAGTTTAGAAAACATGTTGAATAAAAATGGAAACATAGCATATCACAGTGTATGAATACAGGTAAAGCAGTGCTTAGAGGAAAATTATGGTTTTAAATGTCTATATTGTTAAATAAGAAAGGCCTTAAATCAATAACATAAGCTTCCAACTCAGGATATAGAAAAAGGAGAGTAAATTGAACAGAAAATAATAAAGATCAGAATGGAAATCAATAAAAAAATAGAAAAAAAAGAAAAATAGTAGAGAAAATCAGTGACGTTAAAAGTTGGTTCTTTGTGTGGTTAAGACTTCGTGCTTCCCCTGCAGGGGTCATGGGTTCAATCCCTGGTGGGAGAACTGAAACTGCGTGGCATGGCCAAAAGAAAAAAAAAAAAAGTTGGTTCTTTGAAGAGTTCAACAAATTGATAAACCTTTAGGTAGACTGACAAAGCAAAACAAAAAACAAAAAACCCAAATTAGCTAAATTAGAAAAGAAAGAGTGAATATATTCACCAACCTTAGACATTAAAAGGATTGTAAGGCAATATAATGAACAACTTTGTTGTCATTTTTAGAAGTTGACAAGCTGATTCTAAAATTTATGTGGAAATTCAAAGGACCTAGGATAGCCAAAACAATTTTGATGAAGAAAGACAAAGTTGGAAGCCTTATATATTATCTAATTTCTAACCTTATTCTAAAACTGTAGTAATCAAGGCAGTGTGGTATTGCTATAAGATCAATGAGACAGTGGAACAGAATTGAAAGGTCAGAGGTAAACCTTTATATTTATGGTCCATTGATTGTCAACAATATTGACACGGCAATTTAATAGGAAAGTTAAGATCTTTTCAAGAAATGGTTCTAGGAAAATTTAATATCCATATGCAAAATAGATGAACTTAGACCATTACCTCACACTATGTCTGATATGTATGTGTACAGGAGTTTAAAGGGAAAAGTGGTTCTAGTGTAGAGGTAAGATGCAAGGCTGTGGAATAAAACGTGTTGATGTGATTAGGGGCATAGTATCTGTAATTGTAGGTATGTAGAGTTAAGAGGAGTCTTGGAATGACAGACTAGGTCTGACATTATCCTAAAGGCCATGGGGAAGAACTAACCACATAATCTCTAGCCCTGTCTTCTCCTCACACTTCAGACTAAAAGGTCTTATTAGTAAGACATACCCACTTGGGATGTCCCCACACATCTTAAATTAAACATGCTCTAATTTGTTCCTAACTCTTCTCTGTTCTCTTTCTCAGTTGATGACCATACCATTCATCCAAGTTGCTCAAATAGAAACACCTATTCTTAATGCTTCTGTGTTTGCTTCTCCATGTCAAATCACACAAGTTTTGTTACTTTATATTTATATATACTTGTATATTTTTTTCTAATCTTTCTATTTCTTTACCTCTATACCTCTGCTGTCTTATATCAGACACTCATCTTTTCTCTGGACTACTGAAATGATCTTCAAGTCAGTTTCCTTGTTTCTAGTCTTGCCTTATTCATTATATTTACAACATTGCTTTCAGTGAGTCATTTGAAATTCAGACCTGATCATGTCATTCCTTGCTTAAATCCTTTCAACTGCTTCTCATAACCTAATGGAAATAGTTCAAGGTATTCATCCAGACTTTTCATTTCTGACCCAGGCCTATCAAAATGTATCCCTTAATACTTTTTCAGGCTGTCTTACCAGTCCTTACTGTTTTCTTTTTTTGAATTTTATTTTTTATTATACAGCAGGTTCTTATTAGTTATCTATTTTATACATATTGGTGTACACATGTCAATCCCAATCTCCCGGTTCATCCCACCACCACCAGCCACCCCCACCCCTGCTTTCCCCTCTTGGTGTCCATACGTTTGTTTTGTACATCTGTGTCTCAATTTCTGCCTTGCAAACTGGTTCACCTCTACCATTTTTCTAGATTCCACATATATGTGTTAATATACGATATTTGTTTCTCTCTTTCTGTCTTACTTCACTCTGTATGACAGTCTCTGGGTCCATCCATGTCTCTACAAATGACTCAATTTCGTTCATTTTTATGGCTGAGTAATATTCCATTGTATATACGTACCACATTTTCTTTATTCATTCCTCTGTTGATGGGCATTTAGGTTGCTTCCATGACCTGACTATTGTAAATAGTGCTGCAGTGAACATTGGGGTGCATGTGTCTTTTTGAACTATGGTTTTCCCTGGGTATATGCCCAATATAGTCCTTACTGTTTTCTTACCTTATCTTGTCTTTATGCTTTTTTCAGTCTTCCCATGTCCACCGAATTTAACTCCACTCGTAAGGCCAAACTCAGTACCTCCAAGGAGCTCTTTATGAACTATGTCTCATTTGTGCTTGATTAGATGGTCTTGCTACTACATTGGGCATTTAAAAAAATCATTGTTTATCCCATGTTGCATTGTAATGAACAGTTTATGTGTGTCTGTCTCCTTCTAGGTTGTAAGACCCCTGAAAATAGGGCTGTGTTTTTCTTGCATTTGTAATCCAGAATCTACCACTATATCTGACACACAGGATAAACACAGAATGTGTTTATTGAATGAAATGGATTATGGGTCAAAGTAGATAATTGCTGGTGATGTAGACAATGGATTGGAGAGGGAGACAGCCTGAGGAAATGACATTAGTTTAAACTTGGTCCAGGTGAGGGTTAATGAGTCTCCATTTAAAAAATTTTAGCAATCAGACAAACAAAACATGTTTTGTGAAACTTTAACAGTTGATTTTTAGTACTTTTTGAACTTGACAAGACTTAACAGTTCACAATGCAAAGTAAGTTTAATAGCATGCCACAGCAAATATGATAGATGTGAATCTGAAGCATGTTACTGTGCTTTGTTTTGAGCTCAGGATGTCAAATTATTGCCATCTCAAGTGCTAAATATCATTGTTTAGTGGCTACCAAGAGTGCTGTGTTTAGGACTTTAAAACCAGACTCAAGTTCTGTAGAGAAGATTGCCATAGTAGATAATTAATGTCTGTCATGGCTGTAGGACAGTAGTGTGCCTTCATGAGGTTAGAGGATTTCCCAAACCTGTCAGTGGCCTTTGTCTTATTCAACATTATATGAATGACTTGAAGACACAAATGGCATGCTTATCTAAATTGTAGATATTGCAAAACTAAGAAGAATACAAATATTTTGGGCAGCAGTCACCTTAAAATGAATTTATAGCTGGCAACATTGCTCTATCAAAATTAAATGTAGCTGGAATAAATGTAGAATCCTACACTTGCATCAGAAAAATCTGCTGTACAATTTCTGGATTTTGAAAAAGAAGAATACTTAAGAATTTGATTTAACAACAAACGCTATAGGAGTAAATAGCATGATGAGCCAAGAACCACAATATCCTGACTAAGTTCTGGTTCACTCTGTAATGACCTGACTTCACCAGGCATTTGTCCTTAAAATTTGGCATTCACTTTAAAAGGAACTTTGAGAGGAAACATGAAACCATGTTAAATTGGAAAAGTTGAATGAATCTGAGTGAAAAGGAGCATTATCATATGGAGGATGGATTTTACTTTTCCTAGATCTGAATTCTAGAGCAACATTGGACATGTGGATAGGCAAAAGGAAAGGAGACTCAGGTTTAGTTCCAAGGATTAGAGGAGTCCGAAAATAGAATTGGCTGCCTCAAATATTTCAGGGCATCATTGGAGGTGCTCATGACAAACTAGAGGAAGCCAGGAACCCCCGTATTACTGGTTTCTGTCCAGAACTAGTACCGAGGTCTCTATCTAACACCAACTAATTGAGTTTTTCATGAGTATAGTTATGGGTATTATTGCAATGAGATGCTGGAGATCTAGTTGTGGTCCTGGCTTTGCCATTAAAAAACAGTAATGAGAGAAATTCTTTTAAATACAAATCAGATTATATCATTTAGGTCTGTTCAAAGCCCTCCAATGGCTTCCCATTTCATCAGAGAAAAATCCAAATCCTTTCTTGCCTTCAAGGCTCTATACCTTCTGGTCTTTATCTCTCCAATTTTATCTTCTACTTCTCCCTGCTTCATCTCCTGTTTGTCTCACATGAAATACCCACACTGACTTCTGGGCTATTCTTCAAATATCCCACACACACTGTGACCAGAGCTTTTGTTCTACCTGAGTATTGTTTAAAATTTTTCATTATTTGATAGCATTTCAGAATGCAGTTTTTACTTGAAATTTTAGATGTGTGGCCTCCCTTGAAATATTGGAAAATTTGATGGACTCACATTTCCAGATAACATCAGCCAAAAATGCATGGCAGCTTTTTCCTTTAAATGGGAACTGAGCTTTCCAGTTCACAAGTCCGAACTGGGCTGAGTCACTCATTTATTACTGGCTTTGCCTCCATAAGCATTTAAGTTTGAGATCCCAGGGTTATCAGGATGCTGGTGCATTAACAGTGCTTCTCGAATTTTAGTGTGTATAAGAATCATCTGGAGAACTCGTCAGAGTTAAAACTACTGGGCCAACCCAGGTATTTTGATTAAGAAGGTCTGGATTGGGGACCCCAAATTTGCATTTTTAACAAGCTCTCAGATGATGCTGATGTGGTGGTCTGAGGACCAAACTTGAAGTGGTACTAAATTACAATATTTTCATTAACAGTAGGTTTTTTTTCACAGAAATATTCACTTTTAAAATTAATAATCAGGAACTGGTAGGAGCTTCCCTGGTGGCGCAGTGGTTGAGAGTCCGCCTGCCGATGGAGGGGACACGGGTTCGTGCCCCGGCCTGGGAGGATCCCACATGCCGTGGAGCGGCTAGGCCCGTGAGCCATGGCCGCTGAGCCTGTGCATCCGGAGCCTGTGCTCCACAACGGGAGAGGCCACAGCAGTGAGAGGCCCATGTACCTCAAAAAAAAAAAAAAATCAGGAACTGGTATTTTAAAAAATATGTCTTATTGGGGGAATTTCCTGGTGGTCTAGTGGTTAGGGCTCCACACTCTCACTGCCAAGGACCTGGGTTTGATCCCTGATTGGGGAACTAAAATGCCACAAGCCATGTGGCATGGCCAAAAAAATATATGTGTGTGTGTGTGTGCATGTGTGTGTGTATGTATTGTTAAAATCCTCATTGTACTTTCTTGTATATAAATGGTAACAGTTAAGCTGCTCAGTTGCTTATATGTTAGGCTGTGAGATTTTTGTTCTTGTTCACCTCCCTCAGCGTGCTTCAGCTGTCTTCTGATTTTACCCTGAGTTATGGTGTTATGAATTGGTCCTTTAGAATAAACTTGACAGTCATTAGCATTTCAATAGCAATTTATCCAAGTTATTTTGAAAATACCATCTGGTACCAAATATTAATAACTTCATAGTAACAGAAACCAAGACTTTTGGCTGGGAGGTGATAATCATCATGAAATTAGTAGTTACGGAGCACAGGAGGCCCATCATTGAGGCAAAGCTGGGACTAGCATTTAGTGTCACTATAAACAAGAAGCAGAGCTGTTTACAGAACTAAGGTATGAGGGGGTTGGATGACTTGACCAAGATCACACAGTTGTCAGATACAATTGCTTTTCCAACAATGCTGTTCTGCTTTCCACTGAAAACCATAAATCATATAATTAATAAAATAATGTATGAAAGTAGATTAGAGGTAAAACTGTCTCTAATTCTGCAGAAATGGAATAGTTTCTTCAATTACAGGTTTTGTACCGCTTGCCTGACCCTCAGCAGGGAAGCCACCATGGTTACTGTGTTCCTGTGGGATCCTCACAGGCAGGTGTGGAGCATCTAGCAGAGATGCTAGGGAGGTGAGTGTCTTCAGGAGCCGTGTCTTGCAATGGTGGTAGCTGCTTGCAGGAATGACCATGAAAGACCTAAGGACTGCTTCATATTCTAGTGGGTTGTTTAGGGTAATCTCCGATATCTCACCCACAAGTTTCAGGAGTCAGAGAATTCACATGGAATTCAGGAACAGTGGTTGCTGACCCAGGCAGCAATCCTAGGAACTCATTAGAGATCTTTAGTGGGACTGGATATGGCTTCATAATTAAGACTACTTCTGAGAGGACTTCTCTCCCATGAAATGGTGACAGAGGCCTAATTCTATCAAAATCTAGAGGGAAAACTCAATAAATTGATTATCAGGGCTGAAACCTCTTAGGAACTATTACTTGGGAAAATAGAGCAGTCACTGACTCTTACTCTATTTGTGCTAGTTGTGAGAAAGAATCCTGACCTTTGATACCAGTGGAACATGAAGCATACATTCTTCACTTGAAGTCAAGGCAAGTAGCAGCCTCTCATCTTCATGTTCCTTCTCCCAGTGTTTCTCTAGATTAGAGTCTGATATCTCTTTTTCTGGAATGAGCCATCCAGGAGTCAGTAAACAGTTATCTGCTGAGTGCCTTCCATGTGCCAGACACTGTTCTAGGCACAGGAAATCCAGCAGAGAACAAGAGTCACGCCCCTGTTCTCAAGGAACATATATTCTAATAGGGGCGATGGGGAAGATAGATAATAAACACATAAATGAAAAAAGAAGCTAAGTCTGTTTACTAATAAGTGCTTTCAGTCAGATAAAACAGGGTAAAATGG
This sequence comes from Mesoplodon densirostris, assembly GCF_025265405.1. Lineage (NCBI taxonomy): Eukaryota > Metazoa > Chordata > Mammalia > Artiodactyla > Ziphiidae > Mesoplodon > Mesoplodon densirostris. The sequence goes on along the minus strand of NC_082668.1, from coordinate 82,703,368 downwards.
TGGGGAGTGACAGAGGTGAAGGGGTGCTTTACCTGAGGAAGCCAGAGAAGGTCTCTTTAAGGAGGGCAGGTGCTTCGAATAGGGGAATGGCATGTAAAAAGGCACTGAGAGAAGAACACATTTGGACTTTTCAAGAGAGCAAAAGAATGTGGAAATTATAGGGAGATAAGGTTGGAGAGGTGGGTGGGACCAAGATCACTTATGACCTCACAGATAGCGTCACATGTTTCTGTTTTATTGTATACATAATGGAAATCCATGAGAGGTATTTAAGCATAGGAGTAACATAATTTGCTTTATATTTTAGAAAGTGCTGTGTAGGGAATGAGTTGTAGGGTACAAAGGTGGAGTTAGAGGGACCCATTAGGAACAGTTCTGTAGTCCAGGCTGGTGATGATGATGGCTTGGAATTTAGTTTTAGGAGCAGTGTTGGTAAGAAGTGGTAGGTACAATAGGACATATTGATGGATTGGATATGGGATGGTAGGAAAAGAGAGAAATCAAGAATGGCTTCTAGATTTTTGACCTGATCAGCTGGTGGAGAGTGGTACTTCTCTAGTTTCCATTTATTGAACTATGGAAGGACTGGAAAGGGCTTGAAAATGTATTTAGATGGAGACCTTGTGTGGAATCAAGAGTTCTGTATTGGCCATATTATGTCGAGATGCCTAGTGCATGTCCAAGTGGAGATATTGTGGAGGCGGTTAATATTATAAATCTGGAACTCAGGATAGGGCTGAAGTTGAAGTATAAATGTGAGAGTCATCAGCGTATAGATGCTATTTAAAGGGATACATCTGTTATATGTCCCACTGGATTAAAGAGCCCTGATAGAATGACCCTTTCAGCCTCAAGGCACCTTGCTAAGGTTAATGCAGAAAGGACTCAGGATTCAAGAGTTAAGGTGAGGGAGCAGATATCAGGAACTGGGTCTTATAACTCCAGGAAACTAGCAGAATCATTTATAGGTGCAAGCCTTTGGACTGCTGGTGGGCATCCAGACAGGCTGAAGTTTCAGGTGTTCGTTGATGAGGGTGGTTGCACATTTGGATATACAGGAAAAGTTAAACGTGTGCATTTCCACTGATAATGACATAGAATGGGTGCACAGAGATGTTTGACTCATGCTGTTGGGGGTAAATATCTGCTAGTATTTAACTTCTAAACTTCCATGGACTTTGAAATAAAGATGGTGCAATATTATACCCTAGGGCTTGGTGCAGTGGTAAATACTGGGCAAAGGAGACAGAGAGACCTAGATTCAAATTCCCATTTTCCCATTTACTAGGAGACAGGTAATTTGGCCAGTTTCCTCATCTGTAAAATGGGGCTCCCTAATTTGTTGTTGGAAAGATTAAAGACAAAGTATGCTATCTGGCACCTAGAAGTCTCCCAATATCTACTTTAATGGTAGTTAACTTTATTTTTTAAAATGATATGTGGATATTAGAACTTGAGATCAGTTTATGGAAATGGCAGGTCTTATTTTAGAGAGACTGCTTAGATTAATAACTAACATCATAATACATGATTTTCTTTTCCTCTTTTGTATGTTTGAGCTGATTCTATGATGTCTATTAACTGCTACTCGGCTAAGCATTCCAAAGCATTACTATTTGGCAGCCTGAACCAGAAGCCCAAAGAAGTGAACAGAGCCCTTCAATAAGTCAAGAGAAGCCAGGAAACATATATGGTAGAGTTAGTCATGTGTCCTTGGCCCAGTGTCTTAGCTTCTCTAAGCTTCTGTAAACTCTCCTAGAGTTTCCTCATCTTTAAATTGGTGATACCTGTGGCTATACCTTCTTCATGATTTTTTTTAAAGCACCTAGAACAATGGAAAAAAAAAAAGTTCCTTCTCCTCTTCTCCCTCCTGTTTCAAGAATTTGAATTCATGGACAACAGCTATTCATGATAAAATACTAGCAAGATCTTCAGTCTTTCACATGGGCCCCACACCATGAATTACAGCAGGTTCTTTGCTGACATTCAGTCTTATGAAAAGACCTAGAAACAGTTGTGTGAGCTCTTTCCTTGTTCAGAGTCTGTCTTGCTCAGCTGAGCCGTTGCTGCTTTCCTTGTGCAGCTCAGAACCAAATGAATAATTAAACTCTTAAGCCAAAGAAATGATTTTCAGCAGGTGAATTTCTCCTGTGAAGTGTGAGGGAATTTAGTTGAACTGGGTACTGCATGCAAATCTATTATTTTATGGAGCCTAGAGGTTTCTACAAGCCCTACAAATATTCCTTTTTGAGTGAACAGTATATTATAGTACGTGGAGGGTTACTTTAATAGCCTAAGTAGTATGACTTCCAGATTGGTCTCAGGAGCCCACTCAGCCTCAAAGCCACTAAGCTCCAGAGGGGTTCCTTAGGCAATAGCTGTACTTCTAGATACACAATGCACGTTGACTGCTAGGTAGGCTGTTATATAAAGGTAAGAGGGGATGACAGTTGGTACATGGCCTGATTTTTTTTTTGAAGACTGATAGAAAGAACTCTGCTTGCAAGTATCATTTCAACTGCATTGTATAAAATTTCCTATTAAAATTTATTTGTTCTTTTTTAAAATTTTAAATCAATGCTCTTTTAGAAATCCCGTTAAAATTTAGATTCCCGCCCAGTACCTAACACATTAATTTGCCATCAGTCATTAACATCTTAGAGGAGGCTGATATAGGTGGGAAGAAGATAAATAAATTTATTTTACTAGGCAGAGAATCTAGACTGTGAGTGCTGAGAAAAGCCTAGTTGTCACATTATGAGAGAGCAAACATAAAGGATGCTGAGATAGTGCCAAATACAGGTTTTCCTACTTTATGGTTTGGTCTTTGGACAGCTTTGGTACAGAATAACAATAGCGTCCTGGCTCAGCCAGTGTGTCGATAAACAGAATAGAGTGGCTTAGTTTGTGTCAGAAGACCTCAAACCCTGTGAGGAGTACAGGCAAACTGTCCAATAAAGTTGACATGTGATCACCATCCTTCTGCCTGCCTATAGTTGAGAGGTAAGGAGTGGTAGCTTAAGACCTTCAAAAGGGGCCATATAAGAAGACTCATGGGTAGGGGTAGCTGTTTCATTTAGGGGCACTTGACCTGAGGTAAGGAAAATGTTAAGTAGTTATTCTGGGTTCATACTGATGAATATGAATAGGGAGAGTCATATGATAGGTTATATAGAAATGTGTGTATGTGTGTGTTTGGGATTACAGTTTTCCCTTGGTATCCACAGGAGATTGGTTCCAGGAGCCCCCCGTGGATACCAAAATTCAGGGCTGCTCACGTCCCTTATGTAAAGTGGTGTAGAACAATGAATGCAGTCAGCCTTCCTATCCGTAGCTCGTTGAATCTGTGGATGCAAAACCCATGGATACAGAGGGCCAACTGTATCTTAGATGCCAGGTAACACTAATGAAAACCATAATCTAAGCCAAAAGGGTGATTTATAATGTGGAATAGGGGTACTAAGATTTCATGTCCATCCTCAGTTTTTACCATGTCTCAGTTTATCTTTCAAGACACAAATTATGTCTTATATAAATGTCTTACAGTAAAATATCCTTAAATGTGGTCTGCTTGCTCTTGGAAAAGTTCTTTAAAAATTAGACCCTATTTTCCAGAGTTTTCTGGATGCATCCTCATTCTACAGTCTTATCCTCTAGTATTTCCCAAAGTGCGTACTCTGTGTTAGTAGGTCATTCTCCTCACTGGACTGATTTCAGTACATTTATTCCTGAAACTACAAATTTTTCATGCTTTCTCCATGTCTAAGAGGTATTTTCTCTTAATCTTAACATATCAGATACTGCTCATCATTCAGGGCACAACCCAACTTCTACTTCCTCCATAAATTCTTCCCTATTCCTCTAAAACTATATTTAAAATTTTAAGCTGGGTTGGCAAACTTTTCTTAAAGGGCTAGATAGTAAATATTTTGGACTTGTGGGTCACACAGACTTCTTTGCAGCTACTCAGCTCTGCTATTGTGACAGAAATGAGGCCATGGATGATATATTAAGGAATGGTCAGGGCTTGGTTCCAATAAAACTTTATTCATGAGCACTGACATTTAAGCTGTACCGGCTTCATGGGCATGTGACCTGTGCAGTTGCCCAGAGTCCTGCATTTAGAAGGGCCTTATGCTTTTAACACTCTGCTGTCATCATCTTCAAATTCTTGATAACTTTTGAACAAGAAGCCCCGCATTTTTATGTTTCAGTGGGCCCTTAAGTAGCTGATCTTGGATAAGAGTATATAGTCTATTAAATGTCAGGATTTACCATAAAGCTATAGGAATTAAGACAATGTGGTTTTATTGCAGGATTAGATATATCGTTGGATTTCACAATTCTAAGAGCAGAACAGAATTCAGAAATGACTTATAAATGGACCTTTGATTTATGATAAAGGTGACGTGGCAGAACAGTTGAGAAAAACTGTACATAAAATGGAGCTGAAACAATTGGGTATCTATTTGGAAAAAAATGAAATTAGATCTTGGACTCATACTCAGACATTAATTAGCATGGATTAGAGACCTAAATGTGAAAGGTAAAACCAAAAGAAGGTTTTAGGAGACCATATAAAATCTTCTTCATTTGTGGGTAGGTAAGGGTTTCTTATGTAAGACACAAAAACAGTAACCACAGAGGAAAAGCTTTATAAATTCTACTACCAAAAAATGTAAAAGTGCTCTTCAAAAACCAAAAAGAAAGAGAGGGAGAAAGGGAGGGAGGGAGGGAGAAGAAAAAAATACTTTAAAAAATCAACTCCAAACAAGGGTTCATGAGTATATGGAACAACAAAAACTCCCATACACTGCTGATGGTGATAAAAAATTGGTGCAACCATTTTGGAAAAACTTGATATTATCAGTGAACTTGATGATATTCATTCCTGTGACCCAGCTGTTGTGCTTCTGGTACCTTCCCTGAAGTACCAAAAGCTTATGTGTACCAGGATACATGTACAGGAATGTTCTTAGCAGTGGTGTTTATAAAAGAGCAAAACTTGAAATAATGCAAGTGTTTATTAATGGAAGAATAAATAAATTATGATATAATAATGTGATGAAATACCAAGCCATGAAAAGTGAACGAACTATAGCTACCTATAACAACATGAATGACATGGAGAATGATGCTGAGCGAGTGAGCCAGACACCAAAGAATACATACTGATTAATTCCAATTATGTCACATTCTAAATTGACAAATTGTGGAGTTCTCTCAGAATGTGTTAGGGACTCAGCATCACAACAGCCTCATTACCCACTTCTATACAGGCATAGTCTCCTCTATCTCACACTCCACTAAAGTTCTGTGCCTTTTACTGCAGGCAGGAATTATTTTGTACTGTGGTGACTCTATGGGTTGGCCACCAGGCTGCACACCTCTAGATACCTCCATCAAACTTAGGATCTGCTACTTTTTGTGTTTCTTTTCACCCATCCTTCCCCACTGAGCTCTGATTATTTCATCTCTCACCTAGAAAGATAACGCATATTATACTCCTTACTAAGAGCTGATTGCTACATTTATCATTTAGCAGTAGCTGATCTCTGTGTATTCCCTATTCATTCATTAAATATTTTCTTTTAAATTATGTTTTAGCTCCATAGAGTTTTTAAAAATTAATTATTAATTTATTTTTGACTGCATTGGGTCTTCGTTGCTGTGCATTGGCTTTCTCTAGTTGCGGCAAGCGGGGGCTACTCTTCCTTGTGGTGCGCGGACTTCTTGTTGCGGTGGCTTCTCCTGTTGCAGAGCATGGGCTCTAGGCGTGTGGACTTCAGTAGTTGTAGAGAACAGGCTTAGTTGCTTCGAGGCACGTGGGACCTTCCTGGACCAGGGATCGAACCTGTGTCCCCTGCATTGGCAGGTGAATTCTTAACCACTGTGTCACCAGGGAAGTCCCAATCATTAAATATTTATTGAACACCAAATACCATGTTGTTGGGAATACACTGGTGAACTAAAAAGGAAAAAAACCCCAAAATCCAAACTCAAAAATCCCTGCCCTGAGATCAGCTTGGTGCTTTGTGACCACCTAGAGGAGTGGGATAGGGAGGGTGGGAGGGAGGTGCAAGAGGGAGGGGATATGGGGATATATGTATACATATAGCTGATTCACTTTGTTATACAGCAGAAACTAACACAACATTGTAAAGCAGTTATACTCCAGTAAAGATGTTAAAAAAAAAAATCCCTGTCCTTATTGATCTTACATTCTACCGATGGAGAAATAAATAATAAGTTAATGAATGTTATGAAGAAAATTATAGCAGGATAGAAGAGATAGTGAGTACTCTGGTAGAAGTGAATTTGCAATTTAAATAGTGTAGTTCTCATTGAGATACATTTGAGCTGAGATTTGAAGGAGATGATCTGAGAGGGTATCTGGGCGAAGAGGATTTAGAGGGACAGTCATGCAAAGTTCTTGAGTTGGGTGCATGTTTTGTATATATGAGGAGCTCTGAAGAGACCACTATACCAAGAATGTAAGATTAAAAGGGAAAGGTAGTAGAGGAAATCAGAGAGTTAATGTCAGAGGGGAGAAGTGAAGAGATAGAAACTATGTAGACAATTTAAGGCATATCCCTTCTAAAGATAAATGATTATAGCCCATTGATTACATTCCAGATATTATCTAAACTCCTCTCAATGGAAAGTCTAACTTCTGGGGATTGATCCAGTTATCTATAAGGACTCTAAAACTTAGTGTCGTAAAAGAACAGTAATCATTTATTATGTGCATGAATCTAAAATTTTGGCAGGGCTCTGCAGGGACAGCTGGGGAAGCTCAGATGAGGATAGAGACCTGCTTCTAAGATGGTTTGTTTACATGGCTGGCAAGTTGATTCTGGCTTTTGGTTCCTCTGCATCTCGACATCTTATGAGACACCTTGGGCTTCCTCACAGAATGGTGGCTGGGTTTCAAGAGCAAATGTTCCAAAATAATTGAGAAATGAAAGCTGCCAGTCATTTACACCATGCTCTATTCAAATAATTACAAGAGCCCAAGGGGAGGAAATACAGACTGCATTTATCAATAAGTCGCATCTCAAAGAATTTTGGGACCAAATTTCCACATGGGCCAAAGCAAATGTGAAATTTAGGAGATAGAGTCATGAATTTGATAGCCTGGATGATGACACAAGATTTAATAAAGAGATATCTGAGGCCATCACTGGAAACACAATGACCTGTAGTTTGTCTTGATGCACAAAGGAGATCGATTCATGCACTGTTTCCTAGGTACAGGACACATCCATTTGTTCCATGATCATGTAAAGAAATGCATATGATTTTTTTGGTAGTCAGAGAAGGTCCTGACCATTAGATGCATTCAAGAAAAATTTTTCAGGTTTTAGGTTTTTGGTTGAAGTGATTAAACATACCCAATATGGGAGAAAGTGAATATAAAACCCCTCAGTTTTAAAGGGACCTTACATATATATATATATATATATATATATATATATATATATATATATATATATTTATGCCTTGTATTCACAGCTGCAAAATTGTGCCATAACAATAAGGCTGATTGCACACTCAAAATGACCAGAGGCTTCAGAATAAGTAAATAAATAAATAAGCTTCTGTTTAAAAATGCCTTAAAACGCTTCCAATTTATGGAATTGCTTGAATTTGCTTAGTCTACGCATGGAGAAAACTCAGACAATTAAGTTTTTTTTCCTTTAATTTATTTATTTATGTATTTATTTTTGGCTGTATTGGGTCTTCGTTGCTGTGCTAGGGCTTTCTCCAGTTGCGACGAGTGGGGGCCACTCTTCATTGCGGTGCGCGGGCCTCCCACTGTCGCGGCCCCTCCCGTTGCAGAGCACAGGCTCCAGACGTGCAGGCTCAGTAGTTGTGGCTCACGGGCCCAGCCGCTCCGCGGCATGCGGGATCCTCCCAGACCAGGGCTCGAACCCGTGTCCCCTGCATCGACAGGCAGACTCTCAACCACTGCGCCACCAGGGAAGCCCAACAATTAAGTTTTGATAGTCATATTTCTGATATTGGGGTGGCTTATAAAAATTGTAGGATGTCTTCAGGAATAGAACTGAGTGTGAGTAATACTGGAGTCTGTTTGATCTTTAGTTCATATTAGGAGAAAGGAAAGAAAAGGGAGGGAATTACCTTTCCCTGAGTGCAGGCACTGGACTGAGTGCTTTTGATCTGTGATCTCATTTATCCCTCAAACAACCCTCTGTGGCAGGTATTTATCAACCCTCTTTTTACAGTGAAGAAAGTGAGGCTCAGAGAGACCAAGTAACTTGCCCCAAGTAACACAAAGTCACAAATAGGATTTGAACCCATGGCTGTTTGACTACAAAGCCCTTGCACTTTCCAATATATTAAACTGCCTCTGGAATCAGAAGGCTGTCCACAGAAAGAACTTGAGGACTTGGTTGGTGTTCAGCTTGATATTAGAGGAAAAATTGTGGAGTGTTAAAAATGTTGCCCATTGAATTGTTCAGTGTAGCCCATTGAATCTAATATACAGTTTTACATTGTGTGCTTTTTAGGATCATAAACACTAAGTACTTCTACATGCAAGTATACAATAACGAGTTGATGAATTAACATTTTCACATTGTCTTTGAGAGAAGCACAAAATCATGCTTTGAGTGGGCATGCTTTACCTGAAGTGGGCTTGATCATCAGGTATGTTGGAATCTCCACTGCAAAAATAGGCCAGTGGGGAAGAAAAGGAAGCTAGGAGAGGAAGCTGCAAAGATCAAGGGCTGGGAGAAGTGATCCAATTTTAGTGCTGGCTTTTGAGAGAGGAAACAACAGTCTAGTACAATTTCCAAAGAAACCTGGTGAACCTGAGATGATGCAGGTTGGTTTCGTCCATTATCCAGCTGGAAAGAAATTAAGGTAATGGCCATGCTCAGCTGATTTGGGAGTAGCATCATGTTCTGGCCTTGTCAGTCATTGGGAGAGGGAACCAAGGCACTGGATAGGGTCAAGGGACAGAGTCCAGCCTTTCCTACTATGACAGAAGATAGAAAGGAAACCAAAGATTCAAATACATGGGCTGAAGTTGAGGGCTGAACTTTAATTCTGGAAGGTAACTGGAGCTCTGAACAGGAAACTTAAGGCAGATGCCTAGACACACAGACTAGGGAGCATGGCATCCCCAGGAAAAGGCTGTATATAATATGATAGATACGTGAGTGCTTAGTGTGTAATGCAGGCTCATCGGATACTATAAAATTAATTCCAGGCTCCAGTGGCTGATGAGTCTGAGCTCACAGAATATTCTGCCTCCCTTGCTTTGTATTAATTTAAGACATAAGATCCTGTAGGACAGATTGGGCTGGAAAAGGTAGCAACTGAATGGGCAGAGCAGTAAATATTAACTTTCATTCAATCATTACTTCAATTCTTCATTCATTAAACAGTATTTATTCCAGGCCTTTATGTGTATGGCTACAGGGAATTCCATTATTATGTAACATTTAAAAAGTTAGACTAGGGCTTCCCTGGTGGCGCAGTGGTTGAGAGCCTGACTGCCGATGCAGGGGACGCGGGTTCGTGCCCCGGTCTGGGAAGATCCCACATGCCGTGGAGCGGCTAGGCCCGTGAGCCATGGCTGCTGAGCCTGCGCGTCCAGAGCCTATGCTCCGCAACGGGAGAGGCCACAACAGTGAGAGGCCCGTGTACCGCAAAAAAAAAATAATTAAAAAAAAAAAGTTAGACTAGTAAATACTACAAATACTGCTTATGTAAGTCATATGTGATTACTTTATTTGATCTAATACTTACTTCTAATCAATCAACAAGCATATAATCAGTAAGTGCCTATTATGCACTAATCCCTTTACTTAACCAAGAAACTCTATCCTCTCTGATAGCTTTCTCCATCAGTAATTCCTTATCTGTCCTGTATGTTCAGTTTCCCTTAAAGTTCTCTTTTTTTCCTCAGCATGAAAAGATGTTCAAGTGTCTGTGAAACAAAAGAATCTTCCTTTGATCCTTATCAAACATTAAAATAATGCCCAGTATGTGCTGGACACAGTTCTAAATGTTTTATATATAGTAACTCATAACAACCTTACGGACTGGATATTACTTCTACATTTTATGGAGAAAAACACTGAGGCACACAGAAAGGTCAAATGAATTGTTCAAGATCACACAGGTAGTGAGAGGTTGAGCAAGGATTTAAACTCAAGCAATCTGGCTCTACTCTGTGCTTTTCCCACTATGTCATACTCCTTTCCTGGAGTCCTCTTTACCTTTTACCCTTCTCTTCTCACTTTTCCTGAAGCAGCTGTCTGCCCTGTCAGATTTCACTTACTACCTGTATTCCATTCACCTTATGTACCTCTCCATAGTTGTTTGGCCCCTGCTGCCTCCTAGGTTCTTGGATGCTTGCTCAGTGGAGAACTCCCATATGCAAAGCTGTCTCCTCACCTATTGTCTGTTGGGAATCCCCCAGGACAAGGACTGGGCACTGGCTTGGCCATGATCACACTTTCCCAAGAAAGAGTCACAGCTGTTCCAGTGTCAAGATCTGAGCTGGCTGGATCCACAAAGGCTCTGGCTTCTTCCACCACTTAGGACTCAGATGCAGAGCTGTGTGGCGTTGACTGCCCTGAAGGACTGTGTAGCACAACTGGGATGGAGGGTTGGGTAGGAGGAGATCTAGCAGGTAAATTTCTCTTTTATTCCCCCTCTGTTGGATCGTTCCACACTGTGGGTGGTTCCATATGGCTTATCCAGACACCGAGCAGCTGGCTGGATTTCTAAAAAATCTGTAGACTGTTCACAATGCACCTCTTTATATTTGCTTTCTTTCTTGCCTGCTTCATATTCTTTTTTTCTCAGTCTTGCTGCCTTGGGATTGCACCTCCCATTGGTGCAATTAGCTTTAGGCTCTAATTTCTATGGATCACCAAGACACTAGGTTTCTTCTACTGCAGTAGGCTTATGTCCCCACTTCTCCAGTCAAACTGTTTTCACTGAGATTACGGGTGATCTCATTGTTAAATTGAATGAGGATTTTTCAATCCTTATTTTGTCTGAACTCTGCACGGCATTTACCCCTTCTGACCATTTCTTCCCAGTACTTCATGATAACTGGATCCTCTGTTTCTGTTTTCACCTAGTCAGTGCTGCCTTTTATATCATTTGTGCACTGTTTCCTTGTTGGAGTTATTCAGGATTCTTCCTTTGGCTCTTTTTTTTTTTTTTTTCACCCTTCATTAGTTATTACATCTACTCTCACTGTTTCAACTACCTGTAGTTTAATAGGCCTAAATCCATTTGCTTAGCACAGATCTTCCTTCTGAACTCCAGATCCTGGATTTCTGTCCCCATCAGAATGTCCTATGATCACATGCCACCTGTTATGTGCGAAACTAAACTTACACCCTCAAGTCTATATTTGTGTTGGCTATTATTCATTTATATTTCAAGGTCTACTTTCCACCCTTAAGCACCTGCTTTGTGCTCTGGAAGGTGGATCTGCATGGACTACCACAAATGTTTTCTTGCTCTCCAGCTTCTGGTTGAGCCGCCACTTAGTAATCATAAGTAGGGCATGAGAGAGGAGAAAGAAACTAAAATCCGGCTACTTATTGCTTCAGCATCCTCCCTGAGGGATCAACATGAGCTGGCTGCATCCGTTGATACAGGGTCACAGTTCTTGCCAGGCAGCCCTCTGCACAGTTGTTTTGGACTCTTTTTTATCAGTATGCTATAGGTTCTATCACATTATACTGTAATTATTACCTTCTCTGTCTCTCCCATGAATAAATAAGATTTTGCCCTATGCTCAAAGAATTGACAGTTCTTTTGGGTAACTAAGACTAGTATTTGGAAACAGTTAATTATTAGGAATTAATAAAATGTCAGTTTCTTCAACAGTTCAAGAAATTGACTTCTCAGGATGTAGAATTTTCTGTGCTATCGGGGTCAGCAGGATTTTATAAACTCAAAGTATTAGGTATTGGAGACTTTAGCCTCCATATATCAGGTTATAAATAAATCACACACAACCAAAACTCAAAACAATCTCCAAAAAAGAAACAGCAATAGCAGCAAAAAACAAAAAACATTATCAACCTTTTCTCTTTCCAACGCCTGCGTTTTTACTTAAAAATAAGTGAAATTGACATGCTTGGTATTCATTCTAAGCAAAGAAATGACTGGCTATTTCCAAGGTTGACTTAAACGTCATTCAAAGTTCTCTCTGCAGGTATTGAACTAACCTGACCTGAGGCTTCGGTTTTAAAAGATTATGGAAATTGGGAATGTTAGGCTGTGTATTTGTGTGTGTGTGTGTGTGTGTGTGTGTGTGTGTGTGTGTGTATGTAGGGGTGGAAAGGGAGAAGCCGAAGACTCTGTTCCAGAACTATCAAGATTAGAAGTAGAAATCCCACCAAGGCAGAGAGTTTTTGTGTTACAGTATGCTGCAAACCATCTTGCCATTAAAAAGCCAATTAACATTAGCCTTGCAGTATAGCTTAGCTTCAGCACATACTGTTTTCTACAAAGTAGCAAAGAATTTTTCCTGTCCATATAGTTGGAGTGCGCTGGTTTTAGGAAACAATAACACCTCCTCAAAGCTGTCATTGATACATTCATTACAATAAGTGAGTATGACACACACATATTATCTTTCTGCTTTAATTGTACAATTCTGTGCCTCTAAACTCACCAGGGTTTCCTACTTAGACCTGTTGTTTGTAATAGCTCATCAGTGAGGTGAAATATGTAAACATGCAGAAAATAAATGAAGTGATACATATTAATTTCTGGTACAGCATGAAATACAATGTGAACAAACATCAATGAAGGGTAATAGAAGACTTTTCTTTTTCACGGAGTATTTGTATTAATATCTCTGAACTGTCAGCTATGTTCTTGTGTGCCTTAAAGTTCTTTCAACTTTTTCAATTGTGGACTCCTCAAGCCTACATCTGGTTCACTGGAATGCTTTCTACATGCCAATGAGTACAGCTTCTGACCATATTATCTACCACATACATACTACCTTTAGACTGGATAATTCACAGATTAATTTCCAAAAGACCCAAGTCCTGCATTTAGATCTTATGTCATAATGACTGGTAGACAGAGGCCATTTGTACAGTTGCTTTCCTTGTGGACTTTATAATCATCAGGATTAAAGACAGAGGACCTGAGATTGGGGTAATTATTAGCTTTGGGGGCATAATAAATCAGTATAGAGGTGTGAACATGCTTTTAAAGATTTTAAACTTGAGTAAAGAGTAGAGACAGTGTATAATTAGATGGCTCAGAGAGAAAGCTAACCTAATATATGCAACACAAAACCTTTTTTTAGAATTAGACAAAAATACATATTGCAGACCATTTTATGGTAGGAGTTACCCATTCATTGATTGAACAAACACATTGAGTATACATCTTATGACAGATGTTAAGCCCTGTGCTGGGGAGGTAATAATGAAAAATTTCAACAATGATTGGGGAATTTAGTGTGGGGAAGACCAGATTGGTGCTGGAAATGCTCAAAATCTAAAGACATAAACTACCTGGGCATTTGTGAAGAGTCAGAAATAAGTCTATGATTTGTGGTATGAGTTGGTCATCTTAAGACATGTGGTGAGGGCTTCCCTGGTGGCGCAGTGTTTGAGAGTCCGCCTGCTGATGCAGGGGACACGGGTTCGTGTCCCGGTCCGGGAAGATCCCACATGCTGCGGAGCGGCTGGGCCCGTGAGCCATGGCCGCTGAGCCTGCGCGTCCGGAGCCTGTGCTCCGCAACAGGAGAGGCCACAACAGTGAGAGGCCCGCGTACCACCACCACAAAAAAAAAAAAAAAAAGACGTGGTGAGAGGCAGCCAGCTGGTACAGTGATTTTTTGTGATAGAGGAAAAAGGAGGAGCAGGTACAGTGGAAAAACTTGAAGTGAATTGAGTTCAAGTAGGAATGATAGTGAGTTCCAGAGCAGGACCCTGTGTAGAGCCTCTCTGGATCCATTTATTTTATGAGACAGTCTTAAGTTGGTGGAAGATAGATTAAAGCCAGAAGTCAAACTTGTTTCATTGCAAATGAAAATATGGAAGTATGTTTTTATTCATTTGAGGAGCAAACCATTTGAAAAAGATATTTTTCTATGCCTATTATTTAGATTTCTGAATTTATTTTGTTTTTGTTTCTATATTTTTCTTTATACTAGCTAGTAATTTTCCTCAAACTAATCATGATTTGGTCAAATATGATGACACACATTGCTAATTTTTATCACAGAGGATGGCATTGACAGTGACTGAGAACAGAAATCTCATAGGTTTGATCACAATGGATCTTGAGATCTGGACTCACTTTAGAAATTTTCGTTCATAACTGCAGATCCTTCTTGCAGGTATACTCACTCTTTGTTCTTCTTTTATCCATGTTGGCTTGAAGATTTGGTTCAGAAAGATTCATACTATAAAGGCCTGGGTATCCAGGATGTCCTCCTGGATATTATTTTCCAGGTGACTCCTTACAGCATTTCTTCTACCTCTTCTACTTCAGCCTAATGACTATGCAACAGTTGTTTTAGTGTCTTGTTACATCTATTTTCTACAAATATCCATCTTCATGGAATTGTATTTTGATAAGTGGTACCTCAGTCCTGGTAGACTGACTACATTCTAGTGATTGATTCAGTCTTCCATTCAGTGTGAAGAATGTGACACCTCTTCTTCAAACACATTGCAGATTCAGTATCACCAAGGTTTGGATACCAGAATACCAGCTGTAGAGCATGATTTTGGCGGGTGTATGTGTGTGTGAGAGAGAGAGAGAGACAGAGACAGAGAACTGTAGAGAGCAGAGCCCATAATATCTTTTATAAGACAGAACAGAAATAGCTTTAAAAATATACTCAGAATATATTCGATGATGAATGACACACTTTCTCATAAAATTGCAGATCCATATTTCACTTTCAAGAATAGAAACACTATTTCCTTTCAGCTATAGACAAAGCCTCTTTCAGGTAAGACAGTATTTTACCTTACAATCACACAACGTAAAACGAGAGTCATTGTTTTAAAGGAACTGAACCATCTGCCACTTCAGCAACCCTTAAGTGCTGACTGTTAACATGCTTTTCTTTTCCTTTGATGTTGCTGTGATAAGAAACAAATCCATAGAGAGATTGGTTCAAGATGGCGGAGTAGAAGGACATACATTCACTCTCGCTTGCAAGAGCACTGGAATCACAACTAACTGCTGAACAATCATCAACAGGAAGACACTGGAATTCACCAAAAAATATACCCCACATCCCAAGATGAAGGAGAAGCTGCAGTGAGATGGTAGGAGGGGCGCAATAACAAAATCAAATCCCATAACCATTGGGTGGGTGACTCACAAACTGGAGAACAATTATGCCACAGAAGTCCACCCACTGGAGTGAAGGTTCTGAGCCCCACATCAGGCTTCCCAACCTGGGGGTCTGGCAACGGGAGGAGGAATTCCCAGAGAATCAGACTTTGAAGGCTAGCAGGATTTGACTGCAGGACTTCAACAGGACTAGGGGAAACAGAGACTCCACTCTTGGAGGGCACACACAAAGTACAGTGCCCATCAGGATCCAGGAGGAAGGAGCAATGACCCTGTAGGAGAATGAACCAGACCTACCTGCTAGTGTTGGAGGGTCTCCTGCAGAGGCAGGGGGTGCCCGTGGCTCACTGCGGGGAGAAGGACACTGGCAGCAGAAGTTCTGGGAAGTACTGCTTGGCATGAGCCCTCTCAGAGTCCGCCATTAGCCCCATCAAAGAGCCTATAGCCTCCAGTGCTGGGTCGCCTAAGGCTAAACAACCAACAGGGAGGGAACTCAGCCCCACCCGTCAGCAGACAAGCAGATTAAAGTTGTACTGAGTTCTGCCCATCAGAGCAACACCCACCACCAGTCCCTCCCATCAGGAAGCTTGCACAAGCCTCTTAAATACCCTCATCCACCAGAAGACACACAGAAGAGGCAAGAAGAACTACAGTCCTACAGCCTGTGGAACAAAAACCACATTCACAGGATGGCAGACAAAACGAAAAGGCAGAGACTATGTACCAGATGAAGGAACAAGATAAAACCCCAGAAAAAGAATTAAATGAAGTGGAGATAGGCAACCTTCCAGAAAAAGAATTCAGAATAATGATAGTGAAGATGATTCAGGAACTTGGAAAAAGAATGGAGGCAAAAATCAAGAAGATGCAAGAAATGTTTAACAAAGACCTAGAAGAATTAAAGAACAAACAAACAAAGATGAGCAATACAGTAACTGAATTGAAAAATACACTAGAAGGAATCAATAGCAGAATAACTGAGGCAGAAGAACGGAGAAGTGACCTGGAAGACAGAATGGTGGAATTCACTGCCACGGAACAGAATACTAAGAAAAAGAAGAATGAAAAGAAATGAAGATGTCCTAAGAGACCTCTGGGACAACATTAAACGTAACAACATTCACATTATAGGGGTCCCAGAAGGAGAAGAGAGAGAGGAAGGACCCAAGAAAATATTTGAAGAGATTATAGTCGTAAAATTTCCTAACATGGGAAAGGAAATAGCCACCCAAGTCCAGGAAGCACAGGGAGTCCCAAGGAGAAACACGCTGAGACATGTAGTAATGAAACTGACAAAAATTAAAGACAAAAAGTATTAAAAGCAACAAGGGAAAAACGACAAATAACATACAAGGGAACACCCATAAGGTTAACAGCCAATTTCTCAGCAGAAACTCTACAAGCCAGAAACGAGTGGCACAATATATTTAAAGTGATGAAAGGGAAGAACCTACAACCAAGATTACCTGGCAAGGATCTCATTCAGATTCGAAAGAGAAATCAAAAGCTTTACAGACAAGCAAAAGCTAAGAGAATTCAGCACCACCAAACCAGCTCTACAACAAATGCTAAAGGAACTTCTCTAAGAGGGAAACACAAGAGAAGAAAAGGACCTACAAAAACAAACCCAGAACAATTAAGAAAATGGTCATAGGAACATATATATCGATAATTACCTTAAACGTGAATGGATTAAATGCTCCAACCAAAAGACACAGGCTCACTGAATGGATACAAAAACAAGACCTGTATATATGCTGTCTACAAGAGACACACTTCAGACGTAGGGACACACACAGACTGAAAGTGAGGGGGTGGAAAAACATATTTAATGCAAATGGAAATCAAAAGAAGGCTGGAGAAGCAATACTCATATCAGATAAAATAGACTTTAAAATAAAGAATGTTACAAGAGACAAGGAAGGACACTACATAATAATCAAGGGATCAATCCAAAAAGAAGATATAACAATTGTAAATATATATGCACCCAACATAGGGGCACCTCAATACATAAGGCAACTGCTAACAGCTATAAAAGAGGAAATCAACAGAAACACAATAATAGTGGGGAACTTTAACACCTCACTTACACCAATGGACAGATGATCCAAACAGAAAATTAGTAAGGAAACACAACCTTTAAATGACACAGTAGACCAGATAGATTTAATTGCTATTGATAGGACATTCCATCCAAAAACAGCAGACTACACTTTCTTCTCAAGTGTGCACAGAACATTCTCCAGGATAGATCACATCTTGGGTCACAAATCAAGCCTCAGTAAATTTAAGAAAATTGAAATCATATCAAGCATCTTTTCTGATCACAACACTGTGAGATTAGAAATCAATTACAGGGAAAAAAACCCTAAAAAACACAAACATGTGGAGGCTAAACAATATTTTACTAAATAACCAAGATATCACTGAAGAAATCAAAGAGGAAGTCGAAAAATACCTAGAGGCAAATGACAATGAAAACATGATGATCCAAAAACGTATAGAATGCGGCAAAAGCAGTTCTAAGAGGGAAGCTTATAGCAATACAATCCTACCTCAAGAAACAAGAAAAATCTCAAACAACCTAACCTTACACCAAAAGAATTAGAGAAGAAAAAAACAAAATGCAAAGTTAGCAGAAGGAAAGAAATAAAGATCAGAGCAGAAATAAATGAAATAGAAACAAAGAAAACAATAGCAAAGATCAATAAAACTAAAAGCCGGTTCTTTGAGAAGATAAACAAAATTGATAAACCATTAGCTAGACTCATCAAGAAAAAGAGGGAGAGGACTCAAATCAATAAAATTAGAAATGAAAAAGGAGAAGTTAAAACAGACACCACAGAAATACAAACCATCCTGAGAGACTACTACAAGCAACTCTATGCCAATAAATTGGACAACCTGGAAGAAGTGGACAAATTCTTAGAAAGGTATAACCTTCCGAGACTGAACCAGGAAGAAATAGAAAATATGAACAGACCAATCACAAGTAATGAAGTTGAAACTGTGATTAAATATCTTCCAACAAACAAAAGTCCACGGCCAGATGACTTCACAGGTGAATTATATCAAACATTTAGAGAAGACCTAACACCCATCTTTCTCAAATTCTTCCAAAAAATTACAGAGGAAGGAACACTCCCAAACTCATTCTATGAGCCCACCATCACCCTGATACCAAAACCAGACAAAGATACTACAGAAAAAAAGAAATTACAGACCAATATCACTGATGAATATAGATGCAAAAATCCTCAACAAAATACTAGCAAACAGAATCCAACAACATTAAAAGGATCATAGACCATGATCAAGTGAGATTTATCCCAGCAATGCAAGGATTCTTCAATATATGCAAATGAGTCAATTTGATACACCATATTAACAAACTGAAGAATAAAGACCATATGATCATCTCAATAGATGCAGAAAAAGCTTTTGACAAAATTCAACACCAATTTATGATAAATACTCTCCAGAACGTGGGCATAGAGGGAACCTACCTCAATATAGTAAAGGCCATATATGACAAACACACAACAAATATCATTCTCAGTGGTGAAAAACTGAAAGCATTTCCTCTACGATCAGGAACAAGACAAAGATGTGCACTCTCACCATTATTATTTAACAGTTTTGGAAGTCCTAGTCATGGCAATCAGAGAAAAAAAAGAAAGGAATCCAAATTGGAAAAGAAGAAGTAAAACTGTCACTGTTTGCAGATGATGTGATACTATACATAGAAAATCCTAAAAATGCCACCAGAAAACTACTAGAGCTCATCAGTGAATTTGGTAAAGTAGCAGGATACAAAATCAATGTACTGAAATATCTTGCATTCCTATACACTAACAAGGAAAGATCAGAAAGAGAAATTTAGGAAACAATCCCATTCACCATTGCAACAAAAGGAATAAAATACCTAGGAATGAACCTACCTAAGGAGGTAAAAGACCTGTGCTCAGAAAACTCTAAGACATTGATGAAAGAAATTAAAGATGACACAAGCAGATGGAGAGATATATCATGTTCTTGGATTGGAAGAATCAATGTTGTGAAAGTGACTATACTACCCAAAGCAATCTACAGATTCAGTGTAATCCCTATCAAATTACCAATGGCATTTTTTATAAAACTAGAGCAAATATCTTAAAATTTGTATAGAGATACAAAAGACCCTGAATAGCCATAGCAATTTTGAGGGAAAAAAACAGAGCTGGAGGAATCAGACTCCCTGACTTCGGACTATACTAAAAAGCTACAGTAATGAAGACAGTATGGTACTGGCACAAAAACAGAAACATAGATCAATGGAACAGGATAGAAAGTCCAGAGATAAATGCATGCACCTATGGTCAACTAATCTATGACAAAGAAGGCAAGGATGTACAATAGAGAAAAGACAGTCTCTTTAATAAGTGGTGCTGGGAAAACTGGACAGCTACATGTAAAAGAATGAAATTAGAACACTCCCTAGCACCATACACAAAAATAAACTCAAAATGGATTAAAGGCCTAAATGTAAGAGCAGACATTATAAAACTCTTAGAGGAAAACATAGGAAGAATCCTCTTTGACATAAATCACAGCAGGATCCTTTTTGACCCACCTCCTAGAGAAATGGAAATAAAAACAAAAATAAACAAATGGGACCGAATGAAAATGAAAAGCTTTTGCACAGCAGAGGAAACCATAAACAAGACGAAAAGACAACCCTCAGAATGGGAGAAAATATTTGCAAATGAAGCACCCGACAAAGGATTAATCTCCAAAATATACAAGCAGCTTATGCAGCTCATTATCAAAAAAACAAGCAACCCAATCCAAAAATGGACAGAAGATCTAAATAGACATTTTTCCAAATAAGATATACAGATTGCCAGCAAACACATGAAAGGATGCTCAACATCACTAATCATTAGAGAAATGCAAATCCAAACTACAATGAGGAATCACCTCACACCAGTTAAAATGGGCATCATCAGAAAATCTACAAACAAATGCTGGAGAGGGTGTGGAGAAAAGGGAACCCTGTTGCACTGTTGGTGGGAGTGTAAATTGATACAGCCACTGTGGAGAACAGGATGGAGATTCCTTAAAAGACTGAAAATAGAACTACCATACGACCCAGCAATCCCACTACTGGGCATATACCCAGAGAAAATCATAATTCAAAAAGACACATGCTCCTCAGTGTTCATTGCAGCACTATTTACAATAGCTAGGTCATGGAAGCAACCTAAATGCCCATCAAGAGGTGAATGGATAAAGAAGATGTGGTACATATATGCAATGGAATATTACTCAGCCATAAAAAGGAACAAAACTGGGTCATTTGTAGAGACGTGGATAGACCTAGAGACTGTCATACAGAGTGAAGTAAGTCAGAGGGAGAAAAACAAATATCGTATATTAACACATATATGTGGAATCTAGAAAAATGGTAGAGGTGAACCGGTTTGCAAGGCAGAAATGGAGACACAAATGTAGGGAATAAACGTATGAATACTGAGGGGGGAAAGCGGGGGGATTGGGGGGAGCATGGTGGTGGGATGAATTGGGAGATTGGGATTGACACATATATACCTATATGTATAAAATTGATAACTAATAAGAACCTGCTGTATAAAAAAATAAAATTCAAATATACAAAAAAATTCATAGAAGTGGAATTATCTGTGATGGTGGGCCATTAATAGCTGACCTTGGAAAAATTAATACCATATGTGAGTGGTAGTAGTCACTACAATCACATCTGTGCCAGAGTTGCAATTAAGAACATAGATTTTTGTCTGTTACTAATTTGTAAATGCCAGATACAGAGGTGGTTTGATAGATTATCTGTTAGATTTGTTGTTGTTGTCAGTGTTTCTTGTTTGTTTGTACTGAAATTTATAGTTTCAGTACTTTTGAGAATGATTTAAAATTTTAGTTTAGGCAACCAAGAAATGTATGTGTGTGTATGTACCTGTTTGCTTGCATGCATGTTTTTGTGTGTGTGTCTTTAATGCACAAATAATTTCAGTAAGGCTTAAAGTTGAGGGATTGCTTTCTAGGAACAAATACTTAGCTACCTCAGTATTTGTTTATGTGTGGTTTTGGAATGCTTGGTATAATATTTCCAAGACAGTATGTTCACCTTTCTTATGCTATTCTTATGAAAGAAAGCGAATTTATACTTTCAAATCCTTTGCCTCCTCTACTTTGCACTTTTTGCCTAAACTCCCTGTGGCCATATTCTTCAATCTCCCCTCTCCCACCAGTGTATAAATATGCTGTTTACCCCTTTCTTTAGCTTCTGTATGCTTATCCTTGCTCTACTTATGATTTAAATGCTTCACTCTCCTTTTTCAAATGACATTATGTTTCTTTTCCTTAAATATTAGTGAGGCTTTACCACTCTGAACCACAAGAATGAACCTATGAATTTAATCAGTCAGTGGGTCAATTCAGTCAAATATCCGTCTGGTTTGCTTATTATTTCCACTTAATTGATGAGTTGACCAAATCTACGTAATTTATGATGTTACCAAAGATCTTATATTATGTATGTATAATATGTCTTTTACCGTGTATATGTGTGTATATATGTACATGAATATGTATATCTTATATCTTAAATATATTTGCATTCATTGGTTTTATTCACATACTTAGCCTGTCATTCAATCCACATTCACTAATGCATCAAGAATATAAAACTAGTTATGACATGACCTTGCTATTGAAGAACTTAATCCCTAACAGCATGTTGGCTTTACTGATAAGCTCTTATTGGCTAATAATAGTAGTAATAACAGCTAATATTTCTTGACCATTATTTATGTGCCTGGCATTGTACTAAGTGTTTTATATGCATTATCTCATTTGATATTTATGGCAAGCTCATGAGACATGAAGTACTTGGCTTTATTTTAAGATCGTGGAGCTGAGGTCCAGAGAAATTGAGTAATCCATACCAAGTCACATAGCTAATGAATGGTAGAGCCAGGAGTTGAACTGAGGCAGCTTAAGCCCTGCAAGCTCACCCTTAGTCACTATATCTACATACCTTAGGAGGACGGGCCAGGTGGCATGTGTGTAATTCTCTGCCATAGCACCTGGCAGTTTAGAGCCTTCACAGGCATGTTGATCCTGACAAAAGAGAAATAGATACATAGGGTACTGAGTGTCAGGGATAAAAAAGGCAACTTGAGATTAAATATCTTCTAAATGACGTCTAATATACAGATAATTAATAATATACTTTTTCCTTCTAATTTTACATACTTCTACTTTTAATTTTTACTTTAATATTTTAGAGAGGTAAAGTTTATTTTTGGTGTGAAACTCAAATATTTAATCCTGGGCTTCCCTGGTGGCGCAGTGGTTGAGAGTCCTGCTGCCGATGCAGGGGTCACGGATTCGTGCCCCAGTCCGGGAAGATCCCACATGCCGCGGAGCGGCTAGGCCCGTGAGCCGTGGCCCCTGAGCCTGTGCGCCCGGAGCCTGTGCTCCGCAATGGGAGAGGACACAACAGTGAGAGGCCCGTGTACCGCGAAAAAAAAAAAATTTAATCCTGACACATATGGAGACTAGGCAGGAATAAAAATTTAATTTCTAGGAATATGGCATGGTTTATAGGAATATTTCATAACTATTGCATTGGCCAAAAGGTTCGTTCTGTTTTTTTCCGTAAGATGGCTCTAGTAGCATTTAGTTGTCTTTAACTTCATTCAAAACAATTTTGTTAGATCGTATGTGACAGCTGTCATATCAGCGTGCATTTAAAAGAAGACTTGTCAAAATTGGTGAATTTTTGTGTAGCCACTTTAATATTGAAGATGGAAGAAAAAAAGCAACATTTTTGGCATATCGTGCTTTATTATTTCAAGAAAGATAAAAACACAACTGAAATGCAAAAAAAAAAAAAAGATTTGTGCAGTGTATGGAGAAGATGCTGTGACTGATCAAACGTGTCAAAGTGGTTTGTGAAGTTTCATGCTGGAGTTTTCTCGCTGGACAATCCTCCATGGTTGGGTACCAGTTGAAGTTGATAGCGATCAAAACGAGACATTAATTGAGAACAATTAACGTCATACCCCTCAGGAGATGGCTGACATACTCAAAGTATCCAGATCAAGCATTCAAAATCATTTGCACCAGCTTGGTTATGTTAATCACTTTGATGTTTGGGTTCCACATAAGTTAAGAGAAAAGAAACCTTCTTGACTATATTTCCGCGTGCGATTCTCTACTTAAACATAATGAAAACGTTCTGTTTTTAAAACAAATTGTGATGGGCGAAGAAAAGTTGTTACTGTACAATAATGTGGAAAAGAAGAGATGGTGGGGCAAGTAAAATAAACCACCACCAACCACACCAAAGGCCAGTCTTCATCCAAAGAAGGTGATGTTGTGTATATGGTGGGATTGGAAGGGAGTCCTCTATTATGAGCTCCTTCCGGAAAACCAAACAGATCATTCCAGCAAGTACTGCTGCCAGTTAGACCAAATGAAAGCAGCACTTTATGAAAACATGCAGAATTAGTCAACAGAAAACGCATAATCTTCCATCAGGATAATGCAAGACCGCATGTTTCTTTGATGACCAGGCAAAAACTGTTACAGCTTGGCTGGTAAATTCTTATTCGTCTGCCGTATTCAGCCAGATGTTGCACCTTCGGATTTCCATTTATTTCGGTCTTTACAAAATTTTCTTAATGGAAAGTTTTAATTCTCTGGAACACTGTAAAAGGCACCTGGAACAGTTCTTTGCTCAAAAAGATAAAAAGTTTTGGGAAGACAGAACTATGAAGTTGCTTGAAAAATGGCAGAAGGTAGTGGAACAAAAGGGTGTATATGTTGTTCAATAAAGTTCTTGATGAAAATGAAAAATGTGTGTTTTATTTTTACTTAAAAACCAAAGGCACTTTTTGGCCAACCCAATATATCTGTAACGCTTGAGATTCCATTCCCACAGTTTTTCTTTTCCCTTAGTAATTTTATCATTGAATTCATGTAATGTTATTGTAACATTCAAATGGCATCTGATATTTTTGCTTACTAACGATATATATGTGAATATGTGAAAATATACATATAATATAAAGTATCATTAAAGGATAATGAGCCATATTTCAGATTTGCGTTTCTCTTGTTGATCTTAAATGAGATTTTTTTTTTTTTCCATTTAAAGAAAGTACAGAATTTGAGTCCAGATTGTTCATAGAGATCTGAAGGAGGAATTTTGCCTTCGGTGATTGCCTGGTTTTCTTTAAGATAGTAAACATACATATCTAAGTTGCTATTATACTTGAAATGTACATTGCTTGAAAGGTTTAGAATTTTCTGATTTTTTTTTTTTGGTATACAGGTAAGATAGGGTATCTGTGAATTTGACCTCTTAAATTTGCAAAATTCCAAAATGAATTTATGGTTGTATATTTCTGTAGCTTTATCATAGAGGAAAGAAGCTAGAGTTTGTTATTGTTTTGCTTTTTCAGTTTTTTATCTATTGCATTTTCCTTCAGTCTTATGAGAGTACTGATTAGACTATTAAATGGTTTTTAATATCCTTATTAGTAATACAGAAAAACATTACAACTATGATATGTATTTGACAAAAATCTATCTAGATCTTCACTAAGACTTGAATTGAACTCATACTCTGCAATCAGTCAATAAATAGTTAAGTGAACATACTGTATATTCTTTTATCCAGCAAGTCGTAGAATGGAAAAGAGTTTAAAAAATAGCCCCCAAATTCTCAGAGAGCTGGGGCATCACGGTGGTTGTGGAGATGAGGTTTGTAAACCTAGAATGATTAGGAAGCAATCTATCTCTGGAATCTTTGGATTAGTAACCCAATCTCTTAATGCCTCAGTTTTCTCAGCAATGATATAGGTGAGATATAGGACAATAATTTTACCTTACTGAGATACTATGAAGATTTAATGAGATAATATGTAAAAACATTTCTTCTGAGTTAACCAGATGCATGGTTTCCCGTCTTTTACCACATAAGGTGGAATACTATCTCATGTGTTAACCTCTTAGTAGTCTTGGTGCCTAATACAAATTATGTTTAGGCCAGGCACTAAATGTGTGTTTAGTGAATAATGCATGCTCCTGGAGGATGTAACATAGACCACAATTGCTTTAGAAATTAAAAAAAAAAAAAGAAATATAAATAAACCTGAAGCATCCAGAGAAAGATTTGTGGTTGAATTTAGATTTAAGTTGGCACTTGAAGGAAATGCAGTATTTTGATAGGAGAAGATGAAAAGGAAAAAAATTCTAGGATAAAGGTATATCATAAACAAAGATACAAAAATGAGAGGGAAATCAGAGTACAGAGTATTAAAAAAAGTAATGCCTTACATTCATATACAACAAAACACTTACTGATAAAATAACAAATTTTAGAATTAGCCCTAATTTTTAAAATTGTATGTGCCAAGAGAAATTTCTAAAGATTAGAACTTCAGGTTTCCTGCTGGCTTGTAACTACAGACAAGAAACTTAAAGCATTTTAAAATTGCATTCTTGTTTTTAAAAGAGAAATGAGAAAAGTTATCCAAACCAGAATTCTTTTTTTTTTTTTTTTTTTTTTTTTTTTTGCGGTATGCGGGCCTCTCACTGTTGTGGCCTCCCCCGTCGCGGAGCACAGGCTCCGGACGCGCAGGCTCCGGACGCGCAGGCTCAGCGGCCATGGCTCACGGGCCCAGCCGCTCCGCGGCATATGGGATCCTCCCAGACCGGGGCACGAACCCGTATCCCCTGCATCGGCAGGCGGATTCTCAACCACTTGCGCCACCAGGGAGGCCCCAGAATTCTTTATTTTTCTATTTGAAGCATTATTTGCTACTTATAATGACTGTTGTTGAGAAGTGGAAAACTGATTGGAAAACCTTTTGCATTTTCCTCCCTTTACATCAGAATGACTTTTTGCATAATTTTAGTTCTAAATTAAATATCTATGCCCACTGATCAAATTCAAAGTGGATCGAGTTAACCTTTTAGATTTGTGAAGTGAAATGGAGGACTACAGCCTTGATTTTACCGTATAGATTCCATTTTCTTTATACTTGCAAATTTACAATTATCTAGTTAAAATCTTATTTAGATAGTAATTGTCAACACAGTGATTTTGGGGCAGGCAAATAGTTGTGGGCATTTAAAATATGTTGAGCACAGGGGACTTCCCTGGTGGTCCAGTGGTTAAGACTTCGCCTTCCAATGCAGGGGGTGAGGGTTTGATCCCTGGTTGGGGAGCTAAGATCCCATATGCCTCATGGCCAAAAAACCAAAACATAAAAAAAAGAAGCAATATTGTAACAAATTCAATAAAGATGTTAAAAATGGTCCACATCAAAAAAATCTTTTAAAAAGTTTAATAATAAAATATTTTGAGGACAGATGAATTGATTAATGGTCAAATAAAATCAGTAACGAGCTTGAAACAGAACCAAAGGGTGCTCTTCTTAGACTCTGATTCAGAAAGCTTTTGATTTCTAGCTTTAGGTGACTTTATGGTCACTTGCTCTCTGAAACTGCTCTGAGTCTGACACAAACATTTTACATGTCAAAAGTTGAGTGACACTTTCTCTATATACATTTTAGTGTCAAGGCTAAACCCATCAATGAACAGAAAGTCTTTCTCAAATAACAGTGTATTTGTTTACTGGTGTCTGCTGTCTGCTTTGAGAGTGTTAGATCATCAGAAATATATTAAAACCTAACCTTAGTCATGGGAATAAAATAAAACACAGCCATGATTTATTATTTTATAAGACTCAACCAATATGATGTTGATACTGGCAGTTGAATAAATTATTAGATAGAGAACTAAAGTGTCAAACTTGGCATGATCTATCAACATGATTATTGAGGGACATTCATTAGTCTTATCTGCATATAAAATTTTATACAAGGTGTGAAATCATTCTTATCAGATGTCTAATGTTTCTTGCATAAATTTCCTTTTAATTCTTAATAGAATCCATTATGAGATATTCAGGAATGCCTTTTTGACAAATACAAAAACTCAGGTGTAGAAAGATAATATCATTTTGCTCCATCATTATAATACCATATTCTTTCTGCATGTCATAGTTTTCCAAGCATTTTTACTACATTATCTCTTAGAGGAGAAGAAAAATCACTGGATAAGAAATTGAGAACAGTGATCTAGTCTCAGTTCTGCTATTAAGTTGACTGACCTGGATTAAGTCTCTTAAATTTTCCCGGCCTTTATTTTCTCATTAATGAAATGGAGGAGTTCGACTAGGTTGTATCTCAGGTTTTTCTTATTGCAAAATAGTTGACTTTTAAAAATCACCCCTAAGGTAACCCTTTGCAAGAAGGCAAGGCAGATATTTTCTCCTACTTTGAAAACAAGAAACCTGAGGTTTAGAGTTTGTCAAATAGTTAGAAAATTTTGGAGCCCAGCTTCAGTACTAGAAATCTGAATGTTTTACTATTATAGAGGGTCTTTCATAAGATTTGTATACTTAAATCTTATTTGGCTAATCTGCTAAGTTATTCCCCTGAATACTTTAATAGTAGTTTTCAATAAAAGAATTGAAAAGCTATATGTGTACTTACATAATCTATTAGTTGCCTCTATAATTAACAAGGAGTGTTCATACATGGAGAAGATTTTGGACGTTGTCTGGAAAACCAGTCATGTTGAGGCAGGGATAACTAAAGCATATTGATGAGTCAATGGGAGCTAAACTTGAAAACTTACTCTTTGTCCCTGAGGAAGTACTAATCTCTTTTATTTTACCCCACCAAGCAAAATGAGAGGAAACAAATACATTAGTGTTGATAATTGATAATTAGTTGGAGTAAATTCATCTAGGAATGATGACTTTTTTTTTCGCTTCCCAATGTACATATGCCTAACACCTAATACTTATGAAGGTAGAGGGAGATCTTGATTTTTGTTTATCTTTCCTGAGGTTTGTTATTTTGATCCTATCCTTAATCTTTTAAAATGTTCTACTTTTAACCATCTAACTTCTCACAATCCCTTTTATCTGTAATCAGCATTATAATGTGAGCATTATGAGGGCAGAGCTTTTTGTCTCTTTTGTTCACTGATGTATCCCCAGTGCCTAAACAGTGTCTGGCACATAGTAGGTGCTCAATAAGTATTTGTTAAGTAAATACATAAAAAATTATCTGCAAATCAACTCTTATTACAAAAAGAAAAAAAACCCTAGTGTCTTCTATGGCCTCGAGGACTGCATAAACATTCATGAGTAGAAGTAACTTATATCTGAGAGACTTCTTTGTTTTTACTGAGTTTTTTCCTCCCTAAAAAATGGATGCTCAATATTTGAAGCTGGGCTTTTTTTTTTTGTTATTTCAACATATCACTTGGAAATTAAAGTATTTAAAATAAAAAAGAAACAGCATTTAATTTAGGTAACCATACTTTTGTTTCCTAGAAAGTTTGTGTCTCTTCCTTCATTATTTATATGGCTTTCCCCCGTTACATTGTTTTCAAAGAAGTCAAGTTTAGAAATGACATTTTTTTCCTATCTTTTCTAGCTTCTCAGTTTTACTAATTATTCTTTTCTCTCTCTTCCATCACCCCAACTCCCACTTGTACTTCCTTTTTTTCTGATTGTGTGCTTTCTCCTCCATACAATCAAAATGAATTTGACATGAATGATGAAAAATATAACTAAGGGGGTGAGGGAGAGTCAGATACCTGGGGACCTGAACCCAGGTCACCATCTTTACACTGAAGTCTGTGTTTCTGGATTTACACAGGTGAAATGTTGACCTAGAAATACAGTGTATGGAACAAACTACTACAGCTTTAAGCTGTGGAGGTTTATCAAAAAAGAGTAGAAACAGAGGCGAGCAGATGGCTAAAGATGAAGGTCACATCAGATTGAGAAGTTTGTCAAAATGTGATGACATAGGTAATCTGTAAACTGTTATTGTGCCTAGCTGGAGGTGCTGAAAAACATTTTGAAATTACAAAAAAACACTGGAGTCACTGGCATAGAGGCAGGAATGATAGCCTGGAGTGGTTCTGGTCTATGGATGAATGCCAGATGTGGAAAGCGACATATCTGGAATTAATGATATTAAACATGCTTTTCTTTTATGCTCAATAATAACTCTATTATGATTGATACAAACCGCAGACACTTTATCTAGTACAAATGGAATCGTCTGTCATTGACTATATTAAATCATCAATTTCTGCATGATGAGGATCGTTTAGGGTAACTAATCATCTGTCTCGTTCTGAAGTCTTTAAGGCTGATCAGATAACGTTTTGAATACTGCCTGAGCAACCATGACAATCTAACCCTTCCATGTAAGGATTGAGAGGGGCCCATTATGCCGTCAAAGCCTGTGGAAATATCACAGCTCTTTCTCTACATAATACCCTGCTGTAAATAAATCACTCTCCACCGCAAACTTTATTGATCACAGGCACTTCCATGCTTGTGTCTAGTGAAGTCTCTACAGAATAAAATGCTGCTTTATATTTTGTCTTGTCAAAATATTAAACGGCTCTGTCAAGCAGAGTCAGGCTAGCAGTGATGGTATAATTCTGCTGTAGCCCTTCTCATTCCCTCCTATCTCAGCTGCCAAGCTTACAAAGCAGGATTTTTTTTTTATAAACTTTCCAATTATAGTCTCATAAGATTATGAAGCCTTAAGATAAAGTGTCCTAATTTAGGGTGGTGGAGCACTGAACTGCTAGGAAAGCGGCTGTTAGATAAAACAACATTTGTCACAAGGAAAAAGATAACCTGGCTTGTTTATATACACAACTTTAATAGACAGTCGAGGTTAGGCTAAAGAAATTTCTTTTAATTTCACTTTGCAAAATGGAGGGTGGGGTGGCATCTAAATTAATTTGCACTAAAGTGCTTATTATTCATACTTATAAAATGATGCATTGTGATCTAAACCAGCTTGGGGGGGTGGAGATTGAGTTAACACCGAAGTCCATCATTAATACAACATGTTTTCCAAACGGCACGGATAGGTTATCCAGCCACTAAGTGGTATCACATACTGCACTATGTTTGTGGCAACACCCAGGAACAACAAGCAGATTAAAAGTGTAATTTACTGCCTGCTAATGTTGAATTTCCTGGGCAGCATATGGTTTTAATGCAATCTAAAAGTAGTTTCATCCTTTGTCCCTTTTAAAGGGGTAAGATTTTGCTCTCAATAGGCAAAAAGAAAGAAACTGAAGTCACTTAGAGAAGAGTATACGATTTAGTGTACTGGGCCATTAGTGCTGCTTGGAGGACACCGAGTTTGATCTTTATTCCCTTTTGGAAGATCATTAACTCTTTTAGATGTTTAGCAAATAACCTCTTCAAGGTTTGGAAGAGTTTATATAGCACCTCAGAAGAGCATTTTGCACCTGTCTTGCCTGTTTCCAAGCCAGATCTTTATAGAAGCTTCTGTGTGGTCATTTTTAAAAGGAAGTTAAGCTGTAAAATGAATCGATAATCCTAGTCAGCAAATTTATTTTGGAGTCATAAGAATTGGATGCCACCAAAACTGAAAGCTCAAGTCTAACTGTGGACCTCTGTGTACACCTCCGTTCCTGCCTAGAAGAGATTCTAATGAAGAGAGAACAAATTTTAGCTTAGGACAGGGTTAAACCTACTGGCATATTTCAAAGAAGCAAGTAAACAGCTTTTTACTTTTTTGATGGTAATAAATTTGAATCATCAACAGCCTTAGCTTAAATCAAGTTCTAATTCATCTCCATGGTCCCCGTACCAGCATTTTTTCAAGTAGCAGTAAACCTCAAAGATAGTGGTATCCATCAGTACTGTTTTTAAAGGAAGGCCATTAAATCCTACTGAATTGTGTGGTCTCCTTCTAAGTAACTATTGCCACATATATCTTGGGAGTAAAATGAATGTGCAAGTGTATTTGCAAAAGTATTGTTGAAAGTATTTTGTTTAAAGTTGGAGCCACTTTTCCCATATTCAGCAAACATTTACTAAATCTCTCCACATACTAGATACTCCTTGCCTCACTAGAAACAGCTTCTGACCATGAGAGGCACAGGGTTTATTGAGGGAGATATGCTTGTAAACAAGCAACAACTATACAGTATGAGAAAATGATGATGTGGATATCTACAGTTTTAGCATTCATTTTGTATTTAACCATAAGATGCATGTCAAGTATTTTCACAAAGCAGTTTAATAGACACCTGTAGTTTATCTCTGCTCATTTTCTTATAACAGCGTCTTGATTTTTTTTTTTTTTTCCCTTATCTCAAACTAGGAGGAACAGATCTTACTTCTACCTGTACCTGCCCAGGGGTGGGGACATAATGCAGGCCTGGTCATACAGTCTTCTGGCTGCAATTATTCATTCAGGGATAGACAAAATTCACACAGTCAGGAAGGGGCAGAGCCGGGTTTTAACCAGGCGTGATGGCTCCTCAGTGGGTGTTCCTAACCACTATGCTTTACTCTCTTTCAGTCTACCCAATGTAGAAGGCACACTGTATGGGTGAAATATTGAAGGTAAAAATACCCAAGCCAGTTCACTGAGATTCATTGCTGGGACTTTTAATGAAACATTATTTTTTGCTGATTTGCTAAGCTGATATGCTTGGGGTTGTACAAGGGCCACCATTGTGAAGAAAGAACACACGAGAGAATGAAGCCAAAGGCAGAAGAAAGAAGAGCTGAGAAGTGAAGAAATGAAGAAAGAGTGGAAAGATCAAATGAGCTGGGTGGTATTTGAACCCCTAAATCCATTCTTCAAACATCTATCCTTGAATTTTTTAGTTAGGAGAGCCAACAACAATCAGCTACTCATGCTGAAGCTAGTCTGAGTTGGGTTTCTCTACTAATTAATAATGTGGTTAAAAAAATGAATACATACCTGCTTTAAGGCTCAATTGAGAGAAAGTAAAGCACCACCTTAAAAAGATCATAGAAGACCCTTTGATGGGTGGCAGAGACTGGGAGAAGGATGCTTTCGGAGGAAGTTATCATTTATGATCTTCAAAATAGGACTTTAATTTTGTGCTAACTTCAGTATTGAGTCAAAGACTTTTCTGTAATAAGGAGCTAGCTTATAAACGTTCACTGTAATTTCTGTTAGAAGATTTAAAAAATCTATTATCTAAACATTTGCCTGCCTTCTATTTAGTGAACAGTTTTTCCTAGTTTCTGAGTTTCCCCTGGTTTGTACAGCAGACACTTAGCAAAGTTGAGTAAATCCTCTTCAGGATATGAAGGTACCTTTTAATATCCTGGGAGGTAGCTCTTTTCACCCATCAGAAAACCAGTTATCATACCATACCTGAAAGTGTTAATGCAGTTTCCTCAAGTACCTAGCATACTCTTGGGGAATGGCTTACACTGTGGGAGAATCTAGGTCAATATGTATGACTGAAAATAGCTTAACAGTGGATCCAATATGAATTGAAAAAATAATGAGATGAGGTCCTAGCCAGGAGATACCCTGACTAGACTGAGTTTGGGTCTAAAAATCAAGCATCATAGGTCTTGGAAGAGGAGGATTGTTTGGCACAATTTTCCTTTCTGGCCTTGCTGAACTATTTTAAAAGAGCACTGGATGCTTATCTTCAAGTTTGGCCAAAGAGGTTGCCAAAAAGACAAAAATCCTGCTCCAAATAGAGACAAATTGCAGTTTGGAGTGGGGAAATAAAAACTTCTGGTTAACTGACACTACATCTCTGTGCAATTTCAAAGTTTTGTTCAGGATTCCATTACTAACCCCTGAAGATACTGCATTTCCTCAGGTTAATAATTTCACTGTAAAGAGAAAAAGTCAAACCTCTCACTGTTCTGAAATTTGGTAAACAGAGAGATTACGTAGGAGAGTGAACAAAGCATTCTTTTTTATTTTGGGAAAAAATGGCTTCAGAATGCTTTATTAGTCAACGTTTAAAATATAAAATGCTTGAATGATTGCTATCACATCCCTGGTCTTTATTATAAGGAAATAGTTTGCTGATAAGCTAAATATTCACAATATAAGATAATTTATTTTAAATTAGAAAATAATAGTATATATATACATATATGTATGTATATATGTGTATATATATATATTTTTTTTTGGCTGTGCTGTGTGGCATGCGGGATCTTAGTTCCCGTGCCCCATGCAGTGGAAGTGCGGAGCCCTAATCACTGGACCACCAGGGAATTCCCAATAATAGTTTATATTAACAGAGTGTTTAAAATAATGTTTTTTTCTACTGATACAAGGTATGATTAAATAGTTGGCAATAATGTCAATAATAAGTACTACTCTATCATTATGCTATCTAGGTAGTGTCTCCAAAAAGGGAAAGTGTCTTATTTTTGTCAAATCCTTAAACTACTCAATTCCTTTTCAATTAAAGTCAGCAAATAACTGTTGAGTATCTGCTACTGGCTGGTAAACTTGCCAGATACCACTACCAATATTGTGTGATACACTGAGGTGCTTAAGGCATGGTTGCTACTATAATGGAGCTTTCAGGCTTATTGCACCATTGGGGATAGTTGGTAAGGAAGCAGAAAAGAATGAAATAAATAATGTAAAGCAAACCAAAATAAGTGCTAAATAGAGGCACAAGTGCTAGGGGAGACACAATAAAAAGTAATTAATTCTGCCTAAGAGACTCAGGGATATCCTTGAAAATAGTCTTGACTTTGAATATATAAGTGTTTTAAGATGTGGAGTAGGCATTGCAGGTTGAAAGTATAACATAATCAAAGGCATGGAAACATAAAAGTACATGTTGTAATTGGGGACACTGAATTTATCTGGTATTTTTGGAGTTTAGGAAATTGAACTGGGTAGTGATAAATACAGGCTGAGTTCAGATTGTTGAGTATCTTAAATAGGAGTCTGAGTATTGTTCTGTTGGCAGTCGGGGGGCATGGACAGGAGTGACATGATTTAGTCTGAATTTTTAGAATATTAGTCTTAACAATACAATAGTACTAGCTAATATTTATTTGAGTGCTTAGTAAGTGCCAAGCATTGCTGGACATGTGTAATGTATATTAATTCATTAACCCTCGCCATAGTTCCACATGCAGTTATCATTATTATCCTCCTTTTATAATAAGACACAAGGAGGTTAAGCAATTTGGTAACAGTCAAAGTTAGGAAAAAACAGAGCCAGAGTTTTGTCAAGGCATAATGGCTTCAGAATCCATGCTCCTAACCATTATGCTGTCTCAGTCGTTGCAATGTAGAGAATGCAGTGACTAAGTCCAGTATTGGATGCGGAAAGGCCATTCAGTCGGTCTAGGAGAATGATGATGAAGGCCTGAATGGGAAGTTAGCAGTAGAAATAAAAATGGAAGGGTAAACTTGAGAAACACCACAGAGGAAGACGTGACCAATTTGGACAATTAATTGGCTATCACAAGGGAAAGAAAGGGAGGAAATAAAAATTACTTCGAGATTCCAAAATGGAGGAAGGTGACAAATGCCAATAACAAAGATAGGGAATGCAAGGTGCAGGTTGGGAGGGGACAAATGGTATGTTTTGTTGCTAATTTGCTAAGTTAAAGGTGTTTTATTTCTGTGGCTATGTCAAGTAGGCATTTGGAAATGGAAGTCTGCTTTTCAGGAGTGGGGTCAAGGCTAGACAAGGGTTATAGACATTTGGATAGTCATTCAATTAAAACAAATTGAGTACCCACCATCTGCTTAATTCTGTATTACAGATAATGGTGGTAAACAAGTAGACATGGTCTCTGCCTCCATGGAGTTTACCATGGCAGATAGATATTGTCATACAAATTGATGTATTATTTAAAGGGTTCCTAGTTCTATGAAGAAAAAGTGATAGAATTAGGCATTATAATTGGGATCTGACTTTAATTATGGGAAATTGAAAGCTTTTTCTGAAGATGTTTAATTTAAGTAGAAACCTGAAGAAAAAGAGTTACCTGGGCTAAGGATGCTGGATGTGTAGTTCAGGCAGAAGGAACAGCATGTATGGAAATGCTGAAGTTAGAGAAAGCTGTAAGTATTCGTGGAGCTCAAAGAATCTGAGAGTGGCTGAAGCCTAGAGAATAAAAGAGAGATAAACCCTGAGATGAAATTGTAAAGGGAGTCAGAGACCCGATCATACAAGGCTTTTTAGACCATGCTAAGAATTTTAGAATTTATTTTAAGAGAGTGGCAAATTATAGATGAATTTTAAGATTTGCTTTTTTTTTTTTTTTTTTTTTTTTTTTTTTTTTTTTTTGCGGTACACAGGCCTCTCACTGTTGTGGCCTCTCCCGTTGTGGAGCACAGGCTCCGGACGCGCAGGCTCAGCGGCCACGGCTCACGGGCCCGGCTGCTCCACGGTATGCGGGATCCTCCCAGACCAGGGCACGAACCCGCGTCCCCTGCATCGGCAGGTGGACGCTCAACCACCGTGCCACCAGGCAAGCCCAAGATTTGCATTTTTCTGTGTGGCTTCTAGGAGGTGGGGTGGATGATGGAGATCAAAAAAGGAGATAGTTTAATTACGGGGTTATATCAGAAATACCAGTGAGAGGGAGTTCCCTGGTGGTCCAGTGGTTAGGACTCTGTGCTTTCACTGCCAAGGAACTAAGATCGCACAAGCTGCACAGCATGGCCAAAATAATAATAATAATAATACCAGTGAGAGATGACAGTGATTGGATTGGCATGGTAGTAGTGTAAAGGAAAAGTGGAGGTAGAGTTGGAAGATTTGGTGATGAATCATAGATGGAAAATAAGAGAGAAGGAGGTATGAAAGAGGATTTCTTTTAAGAATAATTGAGTAGACTGTTTCTTATTTCAACTAAGTAGATGGAGATGCCATTGTACCAGGCTGGGAACCTTTAAAACTAGTTAGAGCCCAGTTTTTGAAAATATAAGTTTAAGGCACCTATAACAATTCTAATTGGAAATAATAAGTAGGTAGCTTATCAAGTTTTTTGAGCTCAGAATACAGGGTGTAGGCAGTTACGGAGATATGGAAATATATAGCATGCAGAAGGTATTTAAAGTGTGAGAAGACAGATCTGAGCCAAGACTTGAGGCACATCAGCATTTAGAGATAGGGTAGAGGGTAAGGTGATACTAGTCAAAGTGGAGTTAAAATTATGTAGAAGTGTCTGAGATAAACCAAGAGAGTCTGGTGTCATGCAAAACAAGCTATGTAGACCAGTATTTTACATGTTTCTAATAAGTCAGGAAAGATAAGTGCAGAACAATGTCCATTAGATATCATCACGGATATCATAGGTGACCTTACAGAAAATAGTTTTGGTGTGATGGGGCCAAAAGTCAGACTGGATTGAGCTGAAGAGTGAATGGGAGATGAGGAAGTGGAGGAAACATGCAAATAGGCAACACCCTCCAGAAGCTTGATTGTAAAAGAGAAAAAATTAAAGCAGGAGCTGGAAGGAGATGTGGGGAAAAGGGAAGCTTATTATGGTTGCATTTTGTTTTAAATGGAAGAACTGTTAAAACATATTTGAACACCTAGGGGAAGAATTTAGTAGAAAGGGAGAGGTTAAGTAGAACAAGAGATGAAAACAGATGTAACAAAGTCTCGGAGAAGGCTGAAGCTGATGAGATCTGGAGTAAAGGTGAAGGAATTGGTCTTTGTTTTTTTGTAGGAAAAAACTACACCTCTGTTGTACAGAAGTGTCACAATGAGGACAGGGCAGATGCAGGTGGGCTTGGAGATTTTATGGGGGGAGGGTGGAGGTGTTCCTGCCTAAAACTTTTTTCCTCTGAGATTTATGAAGCAAGGTCATACATGACGACATAGAAATGCAACCTTTGAGAGTTCATGAGGTGGTCTAAATCTAGAATGTATTGTGAAAAAAAATGTTCTGAGATCAGAAGTTTAGAGAATCTGCACATTTAAGGATCCAGGGGAGAAAGAGAAGTGTGTGCAGAAGAATCAGAATGGATGGCCACAGAAGCAGAAGGAGAGAAAAAAGCCTGGGTTGTAATAGAAAAGAGAAAAGTTTCCAGAAGTCTCCAAAAGGAGAGTCAGTGTTAGATGGCCTGACAAAAACTATTGGGAAGATAGTATTTTTTAAAAGTTTGTGGCATACAGTCAGAACTGTACTAAGTGCTTCACATGAATTAGTTCACGGCAAAGGCTATGAAGAATGTAATATTACCTGTAGACATATCAAGTGACTTGTCTAAGCTCAAACAGCAAAGGGTTATATAGTAGAGTTTTTAATGTGGGAATGATAGAACCTGAAGCCCATGAACTTACCACTATGGATACTGTCTCAAAAGGCTAATTAACATATATTGAGCCCTTGCTATTCACAGGTATTTTGCTAAGCATTTTATTTATGGAAGGGTTTATATTCC
This sequence comes from Mesoplodon densirostris, assembly GCF_025265405.1. NCBI lineage: Eukaryota > Metazoa > Chordata > Mammalia > Artiodactyla > Ziphiidae > Mesoplodon > Mesoplodon densirostris. The sequence continues at coordinate 82,665,691 of NC_082668.1, read as the reverse complement.
TATTAGAATTAGGAAAAAATAATCAAATCCCAGATAAATAAAGAGAGCTTTACAGTATTGGCACTTATCTAAGGTAGAAGAATATGATATGCTCCAAAATCATAATAAGGTATTTAACCAAACCCATAAATAATATTATCAAGTGCTTATTCTTTAAATACAGAATTGAAAGATGGGATGGGGGTAAGATAGGGTTAGACTGACATATTCTCTTACCTGTAGTAGTTTACAAGCTAAGACTAACTCCATACAACTAAAGAACAATGGAGAAATCATTAAGAATAAATACATGAATAAAATATAGATACTAAGTAAATGCAAAGATAGTGCTCAGCAAATAGTACAGTTTAGTTGTTGTTCAGATAGGATCGAGATTAGAATACCTCTGCCCTGAAGCTGGGCCATTTGATGGAATTCCTGAAGCACCATGATATTTTTGCCCTGTCTCCCACCACCTTCCCCGCCCATCGCCTTAGGGCAAATGCTTATTATCCTCCAGGGAGTGCTAATTCTAAACAAGGCCAGATTAGAATGAGAATGTATGATACTGCTGATGCCTTATAAGGCAGGCCAGGGTGGGTAGTTCAAAGGTGAGGATAAAATACTGGTGTTTAGGACTGAGGTTAAGAACAGTCTCACTTGCTGGTTCCAGATTCAAATACATGACCTTTATGCACTAATGGCACATGAAAGTAAAATGTGAGGAATATTTATCACTATATCTAGTTTTATCTATATCAATATTTACCTACTATCTTTATCAATCATCTATCTAATCTGTCTTCTACCTACTTATTTTTCTATCTACCTGAAACCCACTTATGAAAAAAATCCCTTTATAGATATATCCACAATGCCTTATAATAACTACAGGCAATATGTTCCAGTTTCTATATTAGAAATTGATCTCCATGTTCAGGTACATGGACCATGTTCACAAAACTTGGTTGATTTGATTAAGGCGGATAATCTACATAAATTAATCTAGGACAATCACTGCTAAGTTGCCATCCATGTGACATTTCTCTTTATGAAGAAAAAAATCCAATTTAATGCTGTTTGTAGAAGTATTCTTATTTGCCAATCATTGTAAAGTAAAAATTTCAAGTCAGTAGAAACTGTAGAGAAGTGAGGTCCTTCACATTTTGATTAGTAACTGCTTTTTATAATTAAGCACTTTAAATGCCTTCTGTCTGTCTCTAATAAGATCAAGGCACTGAGGGAAAGTAAAAATATTTTGTGTGTTTGTGGGGTGAACATAGGTTTTCACTGCAAGGAAAATTTCTTTTCTTCTTATTCAGAAGACTTTTCTTGTCATTTCTAGCCTTTTCTTAAGAAAAAGTTTCTAGAAATCTATGCACGATATAAAAATCTGTAGTGGAATGTGTCGTGAGATGCGATGAGAGTGGATTCACCTGCCATAAGAAGCATTCTGAGGAGGAGAGGGATTCAGGTTTAAAATGAAGACAGCTCACTGGAAGTGAGTAGAGTTCCAGGTAGACCGTCTGCCCCTGCCACATGGAAATTTCTCTTCCTGTGACCCATTGCTCTCCTGCTGAGACCAGCTTGATTTTAAGGCTGTGGTTTCTGATGGCTGGGAATGGCTGGGAATGGCTAGAAAAGGAATCCTGGGTGATTTTCCTGTCCTTTCAAAATCTTCTTTAGAGTCTGGACAAGTCAGGCCACTGCTAAATGTGGCTGGTATGCATTCCTGACAGGCAAAATTACTATCTTGGAGTTTGTCTTCACTAGGGCTTCTTTTTGAACTCCCTAGAAGCTGACATCCCCATAGAGTATGAAATCCACCCCACTGGCTGTCAACAAGCTGGCAGCTTACTGACTGTGTGTATTACCTGCTGGGCTGTTCTTCCATAGTAAAGAGTCCTGTCAGATGATTTATCCCAGAAAAGAGTCTTGCAGATTAACTGGGAATGAGCAAACAAGAGTATGATTCTAGCTCACCTACTTGTCTCCTATTCTTCAGTGTCCTTAGGACGAAAACCTAATAGGCTACCTTCTAGCAGCACATCATTTTCATCATCTTTCAGTTAAACCAAAGGTCCAGAAGCAAAACAGATCATTTGGGTCTAATGTGTGAACTGGCAACATTGCAGAGAGCAGCAGATCAGTAACTATTTATAAGTAGATTTATCTGATTTTTTAATCTAGAGTGTGTGTGCCTATTTATATATGTATACCTAGCTAGTTGGGGATGAAATATTTAAATATGAATAAAAAATAATAAGCCCACATGCTCTCAGTGAGAAGTCACTTATAATTTACAGTAAATACATAGCCAACTGGAAAGATAGATATAGCCAATATATATATAGCCAATAGATACCTACATACATACATAAAAAGAGACTGACACTGAATTGAAACATGACTAAATTAGGGATTTGGGGGGGAGTACATGTTTGTCTGCTACAAACAAGATTTTACTGCTTCCTTTTCCCCCAACCACATCCATTTCTTCCTTCTCTCTTCTTTATTCTCCCTCCACAGCTCCCTTTCCTGGCTCTCCGTAATACTTGCTCAGCCCCTAGGAGTCTGCTGAGTGGCAGGGCTGGCAGCAGGGAGCAGATTAGCAGCAATATTAGAGAGACAGACTCCGGCTGCTTTCCTTCATCACTTTGCTCTCACTTCCAACTTCAACCCTTCCCCCACCTGAAAGGCAGTCAAAGATTAAGTGAAAGAGAAAAATATGTCAACGTTTTTTCTTTTAAAAAAGAAGTCTATTTGTCTTACAGCTTGATAAAATGCCCTAGTAGGTTATGTTTATTTAATTTTTTTTTTTTTTTAACTTTGGATTGTTAGCCCTGTGCTTCTGAAGCACTCCACATAGACCCCACAGATTCTGGCTGCAGTCACTCCCAACAGATATCTAGCATACAGCATGACTACAGTTTATAGATTTTTTTTCCCCCTCTGGTGATCCCGACTAGTTCATAGTAGGTGGCTTTATGTAATAACATTAATTTTTAGGGAGAGACAGGGATGGAAGCAATGTTTCTCTCTTATGTACTACACTTAAAGCAGGAAAGAACCAATTTAAAAATATGCCGTTCCCGGGCTTCCCTGGTGGCGCAGTGGTTGAAAGTCCGCCTGCCGATGCAGGGGACACGGGTTCGTGCCTCGGTCCGGGAAGATCCCACATGCCGCGGAGCAGCTAGGCCCGTGAGCCATGGCCTCTGAGCCTGCGCGTCCGGAGCCTGTGCTCCGCAACGGGAGAGGCCGCAACAGTGAGAGGCCCGCGTACCGCAAAAAACAAAACAAAACAATGCCATCCCATTGTCACCTTAATACTCTTTCATTGGTCAGAACATGTAACTTGACTTTAGGTATCCAGTATGATTTTGTTTATTTCTGGTGGTGCTTCTAGCTGTAGATAATTCCTTTTAAAATCTAACAATTAAGTAGCTTTGAGCAAACACTCTGCCTCTCAGAACCTCCATATTTTAATCTGTAAAATGGGGATAATGGTACTAGTTTGGGATTAAGTGCCATCTGTATGTTAACTGGCCTCCCATAGCACCCAGTACATATGATGTGTTCAGCCAGCATTAGTTTAATCAAATGGCACCGTTCCTACAGATTCTAATGAACTACCCCCATTGATACTAACCTAATGAAGTGTTACTATTATCATGTAAATTTATGCACATAATAGCCTCTTGTTGGGTCAAATGCCTTAATCCTAAATCTTGATATTAATCATAATAATAAGCAATCTCTATATACATAGTGCTTTACAGATATCAAAGATACGTAGTATCCATTATCTCACTTTACTCTTCCAGGGATCCCCAAGACTACTTAAACATGAATTACTGAAACTCCTAGAGCTTGAAAAACTCAAAGTCATATGTGTATCATGCAATAGAAGAGGGACTGGAACTCGGAATCCAGAATCCATTTAAAATGAATTATGTTTATTGATTTTAAAAGAGGGCAAAGAAAGTAGGAAATAAAATACATTTACAGAGATCAAATCAGGTTGATGTCTGTCTTCTCTAGCTTTAGAAGCAACCATACTCTTTTGGAGCTAACACTCCCTTGTGCTGAGGTGGTCTTCAAGTAAGTGAAAATCCATGTGCGTATTTTGTGTCTTTTAATTTCATCTCATGGTTTAGTTCACATTCAACTATCTAGTTGAATGACCAGCATTTTTCTCTGTGCGTTTTGGACTGATACAGTGTACACCCTGTACATCCGCCCCTCAACCATTTTTTAAAAACAGCATAATGGTGACATAACTTTAGATAATACAATAATATTTTCAAATGACTGACTCATTTGGTTAGAGAAATATGTTTCCATGCTAATGTGTGGCTGACCTATATGAACCCTTCACCAAAAATATAAGGGTTTATTGTTATTTTTGTATAGTCTCAAGCATTGAGAAACTAGGGTTTTCTAGTTCTTAGGGATATAAGTGGACCTCTATCTAGCACTCTGTTAGTGATATCCATCTGTTAGAGTTCACAATGGTAGGAAAAAAAAAAAGTAGTTTTAGAAAAAGGGAAACTATGGAATACATTTTATAATTTATCAGTATCTGAATACCAGCATCTAATTTTTGACAAAAGGAAGCTCCAGTTTGAACGATTCTAGAAACTTTAAACTTTGTCCATTTTGTAGGATCAATAAATTAGTTAAAAATTATTGTCATGCTCATCATCAGTTCTGAACCTTCTCAGTAAGAAATGTCTCAGTAAGACATTTATTCAGTATGGCTTATCCCAGGAAGATATTTAGAATGTTTATTATGATTTGTAGTTTTTGAAAAGAAAAGAATATCATCATTTTGTAAGAGTATAATCTTTGATAGTGTGAGAGAAAAAAGCTAGTGTGTAATTACGTTGTCAAATTCCAACAATGCTCAAATTAATCTTCCTATTTGGTTTTGTATTAATCATATTTTTAAGTAAAGATCACCTGACCTAGTGCAGAAATTTCAGTACTCTGGCCTGATACCTTGTCTGAAAATGAACTCCTTCTACAATGAGCCACATACTTGATTGTTCTCACATCAAAAATTGCTTTGCAGCGTGCATTGACAATCTTTTTAGAAAAAGATCTCAAAAAAGAAAGTGCTTTGGAATTGATTGCTTCTGCTAGAAAAAAGAAAAAAAAAGGTGTGGTTAACGTGAATATCAGTTCTAAAACTCTCATTCTTGAACAGTATGAATACTGCAAGACTAGAAGATTTCATCAAATGTCAGTCACTTCATACCACTGGCCTTACCATAACCCTTTGGAGTATTGTAAGACTTTTCTTATTTTTTTATGGAACTACACCAGGAATTACATTAGGAATTATGTCAGCCCTGCAGCAATTTTCAAGAAGCCACAGGTCCATGATCCTGAAACTTTGACTGCTGACAAGAAGTTGCTTGGAGCAGCAGTGTTATTAACAAGCCACCTTTCCCACACCCCATCTGTACTGGAAGCCATCCCCAGCTCATCACCTCCATCTGTCTCTCTGTATGATGGGGCGTGCACACCAGCAGTCTCCGGCCATGAGGTTCAGTTTGCTGCTGAGTTACTCATCAAACATCCCGCGCTGCAAGGACTCCTTATTTTCAGGATTGCAGGCTGCAGGCAGCCTGTCCGTGAGTCTGACAGAAGTGTACTTACCTTCTTTTATGATGAAGGCTCTTTAGGCAGGAATGTTGATGCCTTAGGAATGAAGGCATTTTATGTATGTGCCCTGAGAGATCCATTTGGTGCTGTGGGGTGTCTCTCCTGAGATTCATTACAACCTCTTAGGGGGGTGGAATCCCTTGATTTGATGCCATCAGGGCTTTGTTCTCTGCACAGTGTCCTCTGAAGACTACCAGCCCTGGATTCTTCTTCTACCTTTTAAAAGGCCTCTGAGGATTCATAAATTCAGTGCTTCTGGATTAAAGCATAGGATATGCTTGTGCCTACTATTTAGTTACCCTATGGTTTTTTCCTGGAAAAGGACTCTACTTTTACTCTTCCTGCTGGTTATCAAGTGGTGTGCAAATGACCACCCACTAGGGTTTTTCGTGTTTTTTTTTTTTTTTTTTTTTTTTTTTTTTTTTTTTTTTTTTTTTTGCGGTATGCGGGCCTCTCACTGTTGTGGCCTCCCCCGTTGCGGAGCACAGGCTCCGGACGCGCAGGCTCCGGATGCGCAGGCTCAGCGGCCATGGCTCACGGGCCCAGCCGCTCCGCGGCATATGGGATCCTCCCAGACCGGGGCACGAACCCGTATCCCCTGCATCGGCAGGCGGACTCTCAACCACTTGCGCCACCAGGGAGGCCCTCGTGTTATTTTTTATCAATCTAGCACTGTAACTGTAATTTTGCTTCAGAATTGTGAATTATCAGAGTTAGTCTTGAGAAACTTAATTTTCATGTTTTGTTTGTTTGTTTGTTTGTTTTTAGTCTTCCTGTTCCAGGTAGAAGTGGATTGGTTGGGGGAGGTTTCTTCTCATATTATTAGTTCTTTCAGATCCCTGTGTAGTGCTTTCACAATGTAGAGAAATCTCAGTGACTGTCCTCAGAACACAACGATAGCTCCCAGAAGTCATTTTTTCCTTTTGACCCAATGTAGGAGAGAACACTTGGACAATAGAGAGGAAAGCATTACAATGTAGTGGGTAAGAGCAAGGCAGGGATATTGGGGTAAGAAACTGTAATTCAAAACCCCACTTTGCCAATTACCAGTTGCATGGCCTTGAGTAAGTTAAATGATCCAGGCCTCAGTTTTGTCATCTATGAAATGGAAATAACAGTCTCTAATTCTTAGATTACTTTGGGGGGTGGTAGTAATGAAAGTAAGTAGTGCATAAACAGGGCTAAGAATAGAACATAGCATATAGTAAATACTTAAATGTGAGGTTTTACTGTTATTATGACTGAGGACAGAATGTTCTAAAAGCAGAGGAGAAAAAACTGAATGACTTTTTTTTCCATTTTACTGTGTCAGTACTTTCTGCCTTATTACACTGCACAATTTTTAACTCACAGGTGGAGAAACAGGGAAAATCGAAATTGCCATTTGGGGATTATATTCAGGAGGTTTGCAATAGGATTCAGCCAAGAATTCAGGACTTTGGGTCCTCCAGATGTGTCTCTATTCATAAAACTATTTCCTTTCACTCCTATAGAACTATATACCTAGAGGGCACTCAATAAAAATAATGACAAAAATCAACCCATTGCTGCACACAGGAGTGAACTTAAAGATCTATCTCATATTTTTAGTGTTCTTCAAAGCACCCAGTTTCTTGGGTGGAGGGGGCAAGTAAGCCACATTGCTTGTAAGCATTTATGTGTTCTTGTTTAACGTTTGTCTTGGTCTTGGACTATGCTACCATCACTGTCATGTGACAAATCAGTTCTTGAAGTTAAATTTGGTCAAACATAATAACTAGCTATTTTAAAGAACCAGGGAGATGGTTAACTTTAGAATCAGGCACCAAATGGCACCCACCCATCACATACTCTAACAAAGTGTAATAAAAATAATTCATATATTGGAATATTGAAATCTTTAAAACATAAAGTGACATATAAATGAGTATAAGTAAAACTGGAGAACTCTGAATAAGATTGGTGGATTGTATCAATGTCAGTTTCCTGATGGTGGTATTATACTATAGTTTTGCAAGATGTTGCCAGTGGGGAAAACTGGGCAAAGTGTGTGTGAGGAGGGGACCTTTCTGTGCTATTTCTTACAATTGCACATGAACCTACAATTACCTCAATAAAAATTTTAACTAAAAACATGAAAGGTAAGCATCTTCTTGATGACCTCATATTTAAAAGGACATTTCCAACACACCTTCAACTGCTCATTACTTATATGGAGTCTAAATGAGATGTTTCATTGGTGATATTTTCTACAATCAAAACTTTTAGTTGGTCCATGGCCTTTAAATTTCATAGAAACATGATATTTAGTGACTGAACTACTATAGATAGCTTATTCTTTCTTTCATAAGAACCTAGGAAATTGGGACATTCCTTACTTTTGGACTTAAAAAGAATTGGCCAGAAGATAAATAGAATCCACAAAAGAAATTTGCGTATAAAGCAGCACAGAAATGTCTTCAAAAGAAGAGCATTTTCCATTGATGTATTTTTAAAATAGAATGATATATTGTGACAAAATCTAAAATTTTAGAACAGCTTCCATCTTTCAGTTCTCCGATGTATATATAACTATTAGCAGCAGCAGCTTATAGTCCTGCTGAGAGGTTAAAAATAGTTATTTTCTGATTGTCCTTTTTGATACTTTAACACCCGATGGCTTAGGGTATAATGCCTTTGTTTATTTTCCATGACAGATTTTCTTAATAGTCTTGCTAACATCATAGTGTGTAGATTCATATTTTTCATGGTAACAAATGATTCTGATCCATTCATGTGATCATAAAGAATTGTTATCAATACCTAAAGATCCAGAATGACTCTAGATCACTATAGGCGGTGCACTCGAGTGTTAGCATGGCAGGAGTCAGTGACAATACGTCTTTGTCTTTTAGACCTCATTAGAGCCTTGCTGATTTTAACCATGGGAAAGACTGTGGAATGGGAGTAAACCATGCCTCTCCAGCTGTGTTTCTGTAACTCAGATATTTACAGCTGAGATAACTAATCCTCTTGGCTTTTCTTTTTCGTTTTGTTTTAATGAAAACAATTACAGTACATAATGTACAAGACCAGGTTTGATCATGGTGGAGTGTTAACGTATATTTGCTTTGACCCATGTTGTAAGAAAAGGAGGGGAAAAACATGCTTTATTTTGGTTACCTCGCACTATTTGCAGATCTCCTCCCCATTATCTCATGTCCCCAGATAGGCTTTAGAGATCAGGACAGATCAGATTTTACATTTTCAATATTTCTAAGCACCATTCAGTCTTAAAAAAAAAAATCCAAAAATTGCATTCTGAAACTCTGAAACATCTATATCTGTTAACTTAGGTTGTTAAATAATGAGTTATAGAGAAAGGGATGGGACACACATCTTTTTCTCTGATTGTAACTCAGTGCCTATGGGTAGGATTGCACAGACTTTTAAACTAATAACATTCATAGAGTCTTCGCCTACTCTCCCCACAATCTGCATGTTGGTTCTTTCATCATTCGCTCTCAGATTTAGTTGGAAGGCTCCCAAAGTGTAGCTCATATAACTCTTCTTGAAAGGCAACTTCCCAATCAACTGTACTCGACTTCAAGGAAGTTTTGAGGAAACTAATTATAGAAGAGTCATGATAATCCCCAAACTCCTAGGTTAAGTAGGAAACCCTGTGGAACTACATGGTTATACTAACAGCTTATTTATGGAACGTGGTCTTTATTTTGGCATTTTTTAAACGGTTTCACTGTACACTTTTAAGGCACGTGAGTATGCATTTGCTGCTCATTATGCGCTGTAGTTCGGGAGCAAAGCTGGGTACAAAGAGTCTCTGAAGGACAACCCGACCATTCATCTGTACACATGTACCATGCTGGCTGCTGCGTTGTAGAAAGAGGCTCTGCAGATTCTCCAATTGGAAGAAATAATGAGCTTAAAGCAACAGCTCCTCTGAAAACAGTTGGCAGTTAGATAATGATGGATATGCTACAAATTCTAGACATATCAGCCAAGAAGGATGAAGAAGGATGCATTAAAGAAAGGAAGGTGAAAGTCTACCACCTTTCTTTTAGAGATGAACATATAAGATGCTGTTCACTATGATGGCAACATTACCTGAGTATATCGTGCTGTATAATGAATGGCACCACGTTACAAAACAAATTTCTTTTTGAAGGAGGTTAATAATAAAGAAATTAGACAGGATGGGAAGAGATGCAAAGTGGAAGTTAAAATTCTGCCCTGAAGTTGAGGTTTTCATTTGTGCTCTTTTCTTGAAATAACCTCATGAATAGCAACTTGGTCCTCTTTCATACAGTGAACATGGGCTGTTTTATGGACATCAATACCATTGATTAAAAAGTAAAAGTTCTGTCAAACTGTAGTTTGATCTTCATGACAGCAAACAGCCTGTTTGATGTTTTTATTGAATCAATTGATTTTTTTTTCACTGAATTGATTGGTTGTTTTACTGTCATGTGGACACTTCCTAAATCAACATGTGCCTCTGTAGAAGTGTTTTTGAAAAAGTTTGAATTCATGGATGTGTCTAGAATGTCAGGCTAACAGAACCTTTTGAACCCCAAATTGCGTCAGAATAAATGGCATCAGTACTGAGAAAAAAGTTTTTTCTTTTCCTAAAATTAGATTTGAATTTTAGAATTCAAGCAACTCAGTGTTAAGACTGATGAAAAGGTCATTTTTTTTTTCCTATCTTGTTCAAGTATGTACTTTGGATGTTGACTGAGTTGTTAGATAATACTCTATCAATAAAGGGAAGTTGATCTGTCATAGATTTTTGAGGGTAAAAGAAAAAGGAAACAGAAGCCCTCCCCCTCTCTCCTTACTCTCTCTCATCTCTTTAATAGCTAGGTTGATATATTAGCCAGGTTTTCCTGCCCTTTCAAAGGGAGTTATTAAATCTATTCATTCCGGGCAAGATTTTTTCTAAATGTCCACACTGTGAGTCCTGGAAAATTTCTTTTTTTCTCTAATAAATATAGATTTAACAATAGGCTTTTGTTTTAACGGTGGAGGTTAGGCATCAAGACAGAGTCTGCTATATTCTGCCTATGGAAGTGATGCACTGGCCATTTATTCTGTATATGGTAGGAGGAGAAGGTGGCTGCAAACAATTTTATCTGTCTTGGTTTCAATGCAACATATTAAGTGCCACATCTCAAAGAGGCCAGATTGATGCTGCTTGTATAATCACTGTGTCTCCCACTTGGGCTACAGTGGGATGCATTTTACAAGGTGGATTGTATAGCCCTAAAAGGGTCAGTTTATAACAGCTCTGACCTGCCAACTTTCAACACACATAGGGCTGTTCAGTATTCAGATTCACTTAATAATGAGATTCTGTCTATTTGGTGAATCCTCTCCCTTCTGACACTACCCAAAGTGTGCCTCCAGATTTTCTTCTATGTCATTCATTCATTCATTCATTTGTTTATTCATCCACAGTCTTTGGGCCCCCAGATTCACTTCAAGACATCTCATTTACAGCAAATACTTTGTCTTTCACTTGACTGATCAAAGGTATCTGACACGTTTTTCCTATTTTCTTTTTTTTTTTTAATATTTATTTATTTATTTGGCTGTTCCAGGTCTTAGCTGCAGCATGCAGGATCTTAGTTGCCGCATGTGAACTCTTAGTTGCGGCATGTGGGATCTAGTTCCTTGACCAGGAATCAAACCCGGGTCCCCTGCACTGGGAGCACAGAGTCTTAGCTACTGGACCACCAGGGAAGTCCCTGTTTTTCCTATTTTCCATCTCACCCAAACTTCCAAATATCTCTATACTTGTGTCTTTCATACCACCTCAGTAAGTCTGTATAATTTTAGCTCTCTTTTCTTTCTTTCCTACCATTTAAGGACAGTTTTACCAGGCAGAGGTTTCCTTTTCCTTCTGCGTAACTGCACTTTGTAATTATTCCCTCATTTTTTGTGAATGAACATTGATTTCTAGTGGCTTTATTGTCACTGTCCACAAATATTTTCACATCTCTAGTGAAAGAAAAGATGTCTCCAGCTTGTGGTACTCCTTGGAGTTACTACTTTTACTGCCAAGTTTCTCCAACGGGCACTTTACTATTCCAGCCATCATTCCCTCACCACCCCCTTGCTGACAGTTTGGCATCCAGCCTCATCACTTTACAGGAATTCCTTTTCCCAAGGTCACCCGGGTCTTCCTAATTGCCTAACCCAACAGTGTGTTATCAGTCCTAATTCCTGAAATCACTGTAGCATTAAACACTTACTTGACTTCTTTGACTCTTGCTTACCTTTTTTTTTGTCCTTCAGAGAACTTGTGCATTCTCACGGTTTCAATTTTGAGCAGCAGGGATGGATGGAAAGAGCTTTGATATGAGGCAGATATCAATTCTAATTCTATATGGTTCTTCCATTTTGAGCTATATGAACTCGGTTACATTTCTTAACTTCTTGACACCTCAGTTTCTGCATCTCAAAAGGAGGGATGATAATGCCTTCTGCATGGGATAAATAGGATTAAGTGAGAATGAGCAGCACATAGTGAATGCTCAATAAATGTTAGTTTTTTTGACCTTCCTAATAACTTCCTGAATTTCCTGCTAAGTTTTGGTCATATTTTTTTCTTGGCTGGTCATTTCTACTGTATGCTCCAACTCCCACCTCAGTTGTGAATGTTAAAGCACACACCATCTTTTCTCCTCCCATGACCACCACCCCAAACTTCCCCTTCTAAAACTCTGTTTTTCTTCCAGAGTCATCAGGGCCCTCCCAAAGACGAAAGACAACTGCCAGGTCTTTGGAGGCTCTTCGCCTGCTGCCTCTCAGGGGACCACAGACAAGATTTTCTGAGGGAATCTCCATATCTGGGGCTGTTTGTATCTCTCTTGATACCACTGTAGCTCTGTTTTAAGTGTGCTACCTTGTTTTTGCTTGGTGAGTTAGCTTGTTCCCAGCTTCTACTCTTGACTTTCTTCTGGACCCAGTGGAGACTCTAGGTCCTGGTTAGGGTGATTCTTGGCTCTCTCCTCAGCTCTAATTGGCTTTGCTGCTTCCCTTAGGGGTTATCAAACCAAGTTCATGGTCTTCCAGGCCTCCAGAGTTGCCTGTCTGGATAGCTCTCTGTTACCCTCACCTGACAAATCCACAATTATCAAAGCCACTTCATTAGAATCTGCTTCCAAGATTCACCCTTTCAGGGTGTGACAAGTAATGTCATCACTTTCAGTCTCTCGAGCTGGAGCCATGAATTAGCTTTTCACATTTATTTCCCTCCTCTTTCTCTAGAATGGTCCCCCAATCCATTCAGTCCTCAGTTCCTTTAGCTTTGCAATGCTCCATACATGCATGTTTTAAAATATTATTTATACCAATAGAATAACAAGGCCACTAATAATAATAATAATGACAACAATAGCAACACTAATAGCTAACATTTGTTGAGAGCCTGTTATGTGCTAGGCGTTCTGAAGGACTTCATAAGCCTTATCTATTATAGAAGAGAAAATTGAGGCTTAGGGAGGTTAAATACCTTACTCAAGGTCAGAAGCCCAGATTTGTCAGCTTTCAAACCCATGCACTGTTCTATATTGTTTGAATTGATCGTGTTTCCTTGATGGAAGCATTTATGCATTTTTCATAAGTATTTCTCATATTGAATATCTTTCAACCATAATCCAATATAAAGTAAAAAGTCAAATCACAGATTTTATGAAATTGCACCGAACAAGTGATTTCATGGAATTAGAAATAAATTGTAAATAAATTTTATTTTAGTAAAGATTTGTCCAGTTCAGTCAGAAATAGAGAGAGTCCCAATGTGGAGAGAGGGGCATAGTGTGATTATGAAGAAAGCAAATGGGTGAAAATTTGATCTCTGATTTGTCAACTTATTTAATAAGTGGAGACATTCTCTGGCAGGGAAGACATAAAAGGGGGTGTCCTTGGAAAGAGTCAAAATGGAAACAGAGCTAATGGTGTCAGGCAATAGGAAGTCAATGGAGAAGTGGTGGGTTTAGGAGGACAGCTTACTGCTGAAATACTTTCCCTTAGCATTAAGCCCTTGAACATGTGCACTGTATTGTCAAAACAGTTTCACGGAAATTCCAGCACTCTTTATGCGCAGTCTCAGACAGAGCACTGGACTTGGGATCTGAATACTGAATCCCCTTCCTAGCTCTATCACTAAACAGCTATTTGACCTTGGACAAATCTCCCAAACTTCCTGGTCCTGAGTTTTGTCATCTTTAAATCCCTGGGAGTGGGACTGGATGAGCTCCAGGGCTCTTCCCTGCTTTAGCATTCTTATATTCTGTATGCTCAAAATGTGGTGACGATTTATGGCTTAGGTTTGTGGCCTGTGCCCATGCTACTCATTTACTAACATCATGTATGGATGTCATGGGTTGCTCACTCAGACTGTGTAGGAAATTTAAAATCTTGATAAGAGAGTCCTCAGATGGGGGATAAGCACATGACATCAGAGGTTACACACCTTTTGTAAAGGACCAGAGTGTGTTAACACTATGCTCTGCCACCAAGGTCCCTTTCTAATTCTTGAGTCAAGCCCTCTTCTGCAGCTCGGTGCATCTATTTCATCACAGCTGCTGAATATAACTTCTATGACCATGTGCATGGGAAGTCTGTACAACTGAACATGTGAAAGCACAATTACAGTCGAACAAGGGAATAATTTGGTCAGTAGTTCAGCATCCCAAGATCTAAAGAAAGATCACCTTCGGCTAGACTAGTAGACCCAAATGGCCCTTTTTACTGCTTCACTAAAACACACCACTTTGCCCAGTTCATTTATTGACTTTTACATCTCAAGCACAAATTCTTACCTAGGTAGAAGTTAAACGTCCACAACACACTAATTGTAAAAGCAAAAGTGCCAATTCAACAGAATTCCAAAACCACGGGAAGTGCCTCTGAACTTGACAACTTTTGTGTAAATTAAGTCTAAGAATAATTTCTTTTTTTAAAGAAGCTTTGGGTATTTCTTTGGAAAACTCTCCCTCTCTGGTACAGGGGTGTGTTTATCTATGGGGAATGCAAAAAGAACTTAGTATCAGTTGCAGAAAAGAGTAGGAAACACTGAGGTTGCTTTTTGGTGACCAACAAAAAGCTAGAGGCTAGGATTTAATTTAAATCACACCCCAAAAATAGCACCCCAGCTTCCAGAAATATACATCATTTGTATAAATAATCTAACTTTTCTCCCCTGCTACTCAGCTTTGCAGAAAGCGAGCAAGAGTTAAAACACAAAAGCAATTTTTAGAGGAAACCTCATGACTAGCAATCAGTGCTAATAAGATTCTTTTCCTCTTGCAAGATTCACAGAAAGCCCTCAATCCATGCCGAGCACATTCAAAGGCAAGGGACTAAGACCTCCCCTTGGAGGTTCATTATCATTCTCAGGTTATCCCAAGCCAAGTGAATCAGAAAAGCAAATGAATTAGTGAGAATTAAGAAGCCTCTGTGGTCTGAACCCACTCCAAATCTCAGCAAAGATGAAAGGTAGACACTGATGTCTTATGTCCCAGGGTTCTCAGGATTGGAGCCCCAGTGCCTAGCTGTTCCTCGAGAGCCTTGCAGAAATGTGCAGGCAGTTAACGTTGCCTAACGTCTTCTGACCGCGGGTTCAGCCATGTGGGAAAAGTTTTACGAGGCTGCAAAATCAAACCCCCTTTCACTCACAATTAATTACAGAGGACGTAGTATAGCACCTAGCTGTCAATGGGTCCAGCGTGGGCACTTTTCTTCTTCTTTTGGTCACTTACTAATAAAGATACCAGGGTAATGCTTTATTATATGAGGATATCATATGGGATTTTTAAACAAGAAATCGATAAAATATTTGGACTGCTAAGTGTTAAGCTTCTTTGGAAGCAATGCCTTGAGCAGAGGAGAAAGCATGTAATGTGAACTAAAGTGCTTAGAATTACAAAAGTTTTTGTTGTTGTTTTTACTGTTGTTTTAAATGCTACTGGCAAATAGGGTTGGGTAAAGTGGGAGGGGGCTTGTTTTTGTACTTGTGATGGAGACAGGGATCCTTGGAGCATCTGTGGGACTTAGACAAAACATGTAGTAAAGGTTTGGGAGTAGCAGTTTGTTTTCATTAAATACTTGTTACTGCTAATTATATTTGATCACTATAAAGAATACAGTTTAATTAAAGAAACACTGTGGTTAGGAAAATATTTGATTTCCAAAGAAGAAGAATTTATCTTTGCATTAGTAAGTAGGGAAAAAAGTAATTGTGACTGTATGTTTTTCAGTATGTTATTGGTTTTTATGGAAAAGCTTTATTCCAATCATGGGGAAAAATCTTATTTGTGTTCCTAAAATTACAGTAAAGTGCTAATTTCATATCATGCTGCTTGCATGCATGCTTCAATTTATTTAACATAAGTAATTACTTTAAAAATGAAACAACATTTGGCAAATGACATTAAACAACAAATTCTAACATCAATCTGAGTCAACATATCTTCTTTCTCTTTGGAGATAGTTTCAGTGTTAACTCTTTCAGTGAATGTTGAAATGTGCCCTGACATTGTTTTCCCTAATCAACATATGGTTTCCATTTTAATTTTGCAAGGTAATATTTCAGCAGTGGTCTGGAGGAAATTAATGCAAAATGAAGGCAGATAACTATCCCTGTAACTAAAGCCTAGTGTTCATGTTGTTGTGTATCATTGCATATAATGATTCTTTTAAGCAATTGCCCTAAGAACTTTGATTTTTTAAAAAATGTATCCTCTCTACATCAAATTAGTTTGAGTGAACTCTCTGAGTTCTACAAGTTTAATGGACAAGGGTATATCTTAGTATAGCTACTATAGTCTTAACAAAAAGCACAATTCTAATATTGTGTTTATGGTATGTAAATTTCAGGGATAACTCAGACTTAACTAGAGAAGTTCCTTTCTTTGTAATCTTAACATCAGAAACAGTATTAAAAAAAATAAGTTCCTTAATAGTTTTGCATCATATTTTAAAAAGAAGTAATTTTTATCTTTCTATTTTAAACATATACCTGTAAATTTTGGAGAATATCTTGTTTGTAAAATCTTTAGATTTTTGCTGATTTTAACCATTTATTCTTGTCCTCAAACACTACAGAATTTACATATTAATGTATTTGGGTAATTATATTTTAAAAAACTTATCTCATTGAGAAAGGTAAGCCTGAAAATCCATGTTTAAAATATAGCTTAGATATGCTTGAAGCTTTATAGCTAGCTTTTTTTACATTGTAATTTAAATGTTTAATTTCTCTTTAATTTTAATATATAAAAATTAGATTAAACCCAAGAAAACATAAGTTCCCAATTACATCCGGGTAGAAGAGAACCATAATCTTATTTTTGCTCTTGTGTTGCATTCTGTTTTTTTTTATTATTATTTCCCACTATCATAGCTTAAATATCTTCTAATAAGTTTTTCCTTCTTTTTTTTTTTTTTGGTAAAACTAAAATAATTTGACACTTTTGGGTGGAGGAGGAAAACAAACTTCCAGCTTTTTGATAAATTATATTAATGTGTACGAAAACTTGCATGTTCAAAAGTGCTAAGTCTGTAAGCAATTTTGCACTGAAATAGCTTTTACCAGATTTCTGAATAAAGCACAGGAAAACAATTAGAGCAGTTTAGTATACAATGGACAGCCTAGAGAGCAGCTTTCTGCATGCTTCCATCAAAGAAGAAACATACCCTTGCTAATAGAAATATTATTTAAAACGCTGTGAATAGGCAGCAGCTTGCAGCAGTGGCAACTACCAGCAGTCCTGCGTTAGCACAGCGGCCCGCCCTGCCCTTGCGTTGCCCACAATGACCAGGGAAATCCCAGAGGTACTCTTGAATTTCTACATTCTCATTTCTTCAGCTGTAAAATATCCGTCACTCACATCCCACACTGGCCAAGTGACACCTGCCAGTCTAAAGAACAAGGAAAAATTATTGTCCGTCTGCTAACCACGTCTCAGCAGTGAGAGCAGAGCAATGGCAGGGACGTGCATCTGATGGTGTATTGCTAAACTCTAATTTGTCTTCTGGATGTTTCTTTCAAGGAAGGCAATTTTCAGCATATTGTTGTTTAACATTGAGAACCTGCTTTTGTGGTCCATTGTATATCTTAATGACACATTTAAAAATATTTACAAACAAGTGGCAACATATGTAATGAATAAGTTTAGATGTCGCTGTGCAGGGCAACATGATGTTATTGTCATGAAAGACCCATGGATTGGGTCATGATTGGATGGCTTCTATGATCCTTCTAGGGCCAAATTCAAATGCATTCCCTCAGACCCACCTTCTAAAAGTTTTGTGGGGTGTGTGTGTGTGTGCTTGTGTGTGTGTGTGTGTGTGAGAGAATCTGTCATCATGTCACATGAAGTTATGCAACATTCTATCTGTTGTTGATGATATGCAACATGACAGAATGTAATGTAATGTAACGTATCAAAAAATGTAAATAATATACTTTGCGGGATTAGATACCTGCTGTCAATTCCTATCGTAGGGATCTGAACAGAACCTACCGAGGCGGACAGAAGCTCAGTGAATGCCAAACTGGCCGTGGTGTTTGAGAACCAGCACACACCACAGTTCACTGATTTCCCCAATTACTTTGGGGTAGTTTGGCACGTATAGAAATGTTCAACAAAAGTTCTCTTGTTGGACACTTCTGGGAAGTAATTTGATTGTTAATTACAAACGCTCAGGGTGATTGCTCTGCATAATTGTTTTACTCCTTCAGCATCCATTAGGAGCTTATCTGCCAAAGGTTTATTTTTAGATCTTTGAATTTTTAACATCTTCCTTATGTCAAACTGATGCAATATCAGTGACCCCTCCAGATAAAATCCTTTAACCAGCCAGGGTAATCTAGTGCCTCCCGTGAGAGGTAGAAGAAGAGAGATAGTATGACTATGTGTATTTTATCTCCAACAGGCTCTGTAATCAAGCAACACACACACATTTCAAAATTCTATGCTTTTTGAGAACTAACTTCAGTTATATGCTCTACATTACTTAAAAACTGTTAAGAGCAAAAGGCATATCTCAGAATTAAACCAAATACATTCCAGATACTATTTCTTTTTATTACCAAGCTTTAGTCTCAGCTCTTAACAATAGACAACACAAAACAAGTCCACATTGCTTTAAAGGTAAGTGGGCAGAAGCTCATTTGATACTGCATTCCTGAGAATGGAACCTTTTATTTGCTGTCATAGTGATGCCTTTTAATTGTCCTAATAAATAAGCTTTTAAAAAGCTTCTAAAATGTTCACTAATAACACACTTTGGTCTTTAGCCATAGAAATGCAGAAATAATTAGAAGTGGCATTGTGTACACTGCCTTCTGGACTGGGCTGAAGGTGAAGGAGAAAGTCTCATGCTATCCTTGTCAGCTGCAAGGGTAATTACTGCTGGCTGAAATTACTCAACATTTGTTTATAAGCTCCCCAGAGCATGCTGTAAATAGATTGTCTGTTATAGTCCAATCACATTAAAACGCTGCTCCTTGCAAACTGCTACCTCCTGTTTTCTGTAAGCTAGACAGAGAAAGCCTGCTGCTCACTTACTGAGCACTGAGCAGGGAAGAGCTATGTTTAATGTGATTGTTTTCATTAGATTCTTCTCTGGCCAAGATCACATTTGTGTTTTCAGGGTCTGAATGCTAGTGGGGTACATTACTTTCATTAGGATGTTTTTATTCACTTTAGGGACGATGCGTTTCTTTATTAGTGGAATTTGCATGTAACAGTTCAGAAGGAAATGTAAAACAATACAGAGGAGTGGCCATATACCTTCCCTTCCACACAGGGGATTTGTTTATCTATATTGAGTTTTAGAAAGTTCATTGCATTTACTGGTTATATCAGTTTGATTTCATTTAGCAAATACTTATGGAGTACTCACAATAGGCCTAATACTGGACTCAGTACTATAATGATAAATATGTATTGCTTAATACTGGACTCAGTACTATAATGATAAATATGTATTGCTTTTAGGGAGACTAAAATCTAGCTGGGGGGAAAATGACTTGGATATGTGATAAGGTTAAAGACATATGATATGTGATGAAATGAAAATTTAAAATGTAGTAAGTACCAAATGGATATGCAAGGTATACATGTGGATCATCAGCAAGCTTTTGTGTTTGGGAGTGAGTAGAATTTACTGTTTTGGAACGGTAATAAAGCTTTATTAATGAAGTTAATTGTGTCCCCTTCAAAAGGGACCAGAGACAACCCAGACAGTAGTTAGCTCAGCTTTTTGGTGAACCTTGCTTTTGGTGTTTACCATTTTCCATGGAAGAGATTTTATTGACCCTTTAGGTTGGCTGTCCTGAAAGGTTTTGAATACAGAAGAGAATAGGAAATCAAAAGTAGCTCAATGGAAAGAACCTGGATATTCACTGAACCAAATCCTACAATAGTACAGGTTTGCTCCCTAATTGGTAATTAAGCAAGTTTAGCTATTTTGTTTTTTTTCATGCTGGGAAAAGAACTGGGAATAATTTCTGAGTTGTTCCTAATTATAATTGACCAAGATTTCCAAAATCTGGGTGATTGTGTCTTTACAGCAGACTCAAATAAAAAAATTGCATTTGACTCCATCAAGAGAATGAACTACTCTATAAACTTGTCTTGAAAAGAGATAGACATTGGAAGAAAAATATTGCAGAGAAGGGATATTACTCAGTGGATGGCAGGCACAGTAACAAGAAATGCTAATTGTGAAAATTCCGATCTGAGAGACAAAAGGATTAGTTGTGCACCTAGAGGGGTGGGATAAGGAGGGTGGGAGAGAGGGAGACGCAAGAGGGAGGAGATATGGGAACATATGTATATGTATAACTGATTCACTTTGTTATAAAGCAGAAACTAACACACCATTGTAAAACAAATATACTCCAATAAAGATGTAAAAAAAAGGATTAGTTGTGAAGTGGAGAAAAAGTAGGTAGATAGTCTTACTTTCCAGGAAATATTTAGCCTTTCCCTTCCTTTACACCATTCCAAATTTTTCTCAGAGAAATTATCCTTCCTTTTTATCTAGTCTGGAATTGATGTGGGGTTTTGGAAATTTCCCATTTCCAATTATGTATACTGATGTCACTGGCAAGCAGTACAAGAGAGAAAGAGATTTGAGTACCAGAAAGGAGGATTCAATTACATTTTACAATAATTTCTGGAAGTACCATATTCTAGGCTTTAGTGCAGAAAAGAGCATCAAATGCAGATCAGATTTTGGGTAGGCACAAATACTTCCATGAAAAGTGAGAGATGTTTTACATAGAAAGCTAAATGAACATGGGGATGCCAGTGGTGTGTTCATTTTGGAATTTTTGGCTAAATTTATTTTCAAGAGAAAAGTAAAGCTAAATAAAATCATTCTTTAGGGCTGGCACACATTGTCTTAAAATAGACTGAATCCATTTGCAATCTATATAACACTTTTATATGCTCCCCATTACTCGCTTTATGTCATTAGGAAAGCACTGAATCTTTAAAGAGAAACTTCCTACAGCTAAAAAAGACATTAAGGGGGGAAAATGCTGGGAGCCGTAGTGACAGGTACAACTAAGCTTGTATCCTTCCGTTCCCTGGAAACCAGTCAAACACTATCTCATCTTGGCAATGGTTGTGTCTGATCCTCTGCTTCAGACATCTTCCTAATGGCAACTGCAGAGGTAACTCTCTGCAAATAAGGGCTTGCAGCCACTGGGCATCCATCACATTTCTCCAGAGCAACATTAGACCACCCTAATGGGTACTCCCGTCTTCATTATGATATTAATTCTCTAAATTTCCTAAGTGATTTCATTTGTAATATGACAAAGGCTAGCTGCTCAGGAGACAAACTGTTTTCATCCCCCTCCTGCATGCTCACAAAGGCTTGCTCTCTTTAGTCTTTGGGGGAAAAGGAATTTGATAGCATCAGATCTCTTGTGATACACAAGGCTGCCTAACAGCTACACCACCTGCCAGCACTTCATGCCTGGCCATCCAGCCTGAAGCTTTCTAAAGCAGTGGTTGATGAGTGGAACATGGATGTTGGTTTGGAAAGAAGCTATGTGGAGAGAAAACAGCAGCAGAATAAAAAACTCGGCATGGAAGCTGAGAGGGATTTGAGGGTAACAGTGGGGTCAGAGAGAAGCTAGAAACAGAATCAATTGCAGTAGGCCTGGTTTGGTAGATGCTATCTAACATTGTGCCTTTTCTTCCTTGTACATTGTGGTCTTTGTTGTGGCTACAAATTCCAGGGCTGCCAACTGATACAACTCCAAAATATGGTAATTCATTTTCCTTTCAAAATGCTAACGTCTGTGGACTTTAATTCAATCGACCCATATCAGAATTAGCTTGTTATCTACAATGTTTACTAGGTATAAAACTTAAGCTAACAAAAAATCCTGTGTTGATTAGTATTGAGGATTTTCTCCTCACTGATCATCATTGTTTCTAACTGGATTTAGCATCACTGGATAGAATGTCTAAATTGGGTGACAAAATGTGAAATTATTGAGAAGTCCAGAATTGGTCAAAATACTGAAGCAGATTTTTTCTTTTTGCCTTTTTTTGGCAGTTTCTTGCTCTTAACTGCTGATACCATTTTGTTTAAAAAGTTCTTATTGGAAAAGTCTAAATAGGTGTTCTCATTTTTAATAAGGTATAGCCTAATCAGTAGTTCACTATTATTTAAAAATAATTAAAAAACCCAGTACCCTAATTAGAGATAGCACAGTTTAGTGGTAAACATCAGCAAAAGCTGAGTTCTATTCTGCTAGCCAACTATGCAATCTTGTAAAAGTGAATGAAAGAAATTATCTGGCTTCTGTTTCTTCAATTTTAAAGTAAAGGAGCTGGACTGTAGACTCCAACAAGTTTTAATATTTTATATTATTTCATATTATATTTGAATTAATATTTTAAATATAGTATATCTGAATTTTTGTCTTTGTATGTTCAAACATCTGGTGTCCTTGCAGGATACATTTAGGCCATATCTCATTATTACAAATTTTAACTGAATATTCATATCATTGACCTAAAATTTCAGGATATTTGCTATAGCTCAGAATCCATAAGCCATTATTAGATTTAGAAAAAAATTTATAGCTTTTTTACTTGAATAGTTTTCTTTTAGATTTTATTATTAATGGAATACAAACTATCAATATATATTATATATGTTGCCATTAGAAATATCAAAATAAAGATGTATAGATTTTTAACAAAGTAAAGCAATTATTTGGGAGTGATAAATTATATTCCCTTCCCCAAACCACAAATTCTTTAAAAGAAAGTTCTTTGGGACAAAAGAACATTACTGGATATTTCATCTCTGTTCCATCTGATTTTTCAATTTAAGATGATCCCATAAATTTCTTAAAGGTTTTTGCCTTTTTGGTTTTAAAAATATATTCAAAACTAAGCTTTGTTTATTTAATCTAAAAGTTCTGTAAATGTTACAATGCTTTCCTTCAGAAATTGAGAAAGAGTTGATTGTTTTTTCTGACAATTCAATTTCTAGAATAAATCATTTTGTAATGTTTTGCTTCTCAGGATTTACAGAGGATAAAGGTTATACACTAAAACTTAACATGAACCTTATGAGTATTCGCACAATATGTATTCAGACCATTCCCAAATTAACAATGTCTGATTTCAAATGGCTCTTGTATACAGCGGCCAAGTGCTTTTGATTTCACTGCTGTCAGAAACTTCACATAATTATGTTGCCTTCTTAGTCCCTTCTGTAGCACTGGATTTTCAGAATCCCTGGCCATGACTGTGGCAGAGCCAGGTGGTGTGACGTGTCAGAGAAGGTACAGCATGGAGATTCCTGATACTCTTAAAGGTTTCATTGTGGGAGATGTCTTCCTTGGTTCCCAAGTTGGAACAGAAGAATTGACTTACTGTTCTATCATCAGAATTTTATTGAGAGCCTGCTATGTGTAAGCCAAAACTTCCCCTCCAAATGTCCTCCTCAGAATATAGCATGTTTCACTTTCTTCAAATGATTGCGATTATACACGTCCATAGCATACACCTAAAGCATAAGGCCTTTGCTGTTGGATTAGTTCTGGATGGGTGACATTTACTACAATCTAAATAAAATATGAACAAATAAAAAATTATCAGGCCTCTGACATGTAACTGAAACTCTAAGTTAAATCTAACTTCTTTGAGTTCAGGGATCATTTCTTTTCTTTTTTTTTTTTCTGCAGTACGCGGGCCTCTCACTGTTGTGGCCCCTCCCGCTGCAGAGCACAGGCTCCGGACGCGCAGGCTCAGAGGCCATGGCTCACGGGCCCAGCCGCTCCGCGGCATGTGGGATCTTCCCAGACCGGGGCACGAACCTGTGTCCCCTGCATCGGCAGGCGGGCTCTCAACCACTGCGCCACCAGGGAAGCCCACTTACTCTTTTTTAAAAAGTAAGTAGAATGTTCATTTCTTCTATTATTTAAAAGATACTCGCAAAAGTAATGATTCTTTTTTACATAATCATGCCATTGTTTGTTAGTCATTGTTGTTGCTGTTTGAAGTAACCTTGGGATTTTTGGTGGGAGAGTTTTCTAAAAGCAGCTTTTTCAATAGACACTTTCCTTTATAGTAGCAACTTTCTATTATCTATTATTGTTTCAGTGATAACAGAAGCATCAAGTTTGTAATAGTGAAGGAAGAGTTTGGAAATTACTGATTTATTTTCCACTTGGTATTAAAAAACTATGTGTAAAACATAGTGACAGAATTAAGTAGAAAACCACTAGCAATTGTCTTCTATACTCAGCTGAGGAAACCAAAAGAGTGTGCTAGAGTTAGAAGCTTTTACCTGTATAAAGATAGAGCTCTCTCTAGGAGGAGACCTGTGTTTGCTTGGGAAGTTCTTCCCACAGATATCTGTGTGGTTTATCCTATGACTTTACTCAGGTGTGTGCTAAGATGTCACCTCATCAGAGAGAATGTTCCTAATACCCTGTTGAACATAACATCCCCTGTCATGCTCGACCTCCTTCCTCTGCTTTATTTTTCTTTACATAATACTTATCACCACCTAAAAGTATTTATTTATTGTCCATGTGCCCTCTTATCCCCAATAAGAATAAAAGCTCTGTGAGAGCGGGCATGATGCATCACCAGTAGACACTGCTGTCACCAGTGCCCAGGACAGTACTCGGCATTTAGAAGAAGCTCAACAAACAATGAATGAATGCCTGTGAAAATTTAGTGCTAAATTGAATCAAAGTCAAGTACAAGAACAGTGTGAAGTAAAGAATAGCATGGAATAAGGACTATTTCTTGCATCAGGAGAAGCCTAGGTTCTAGGCTAGAGCTTTCCAATCAAGTGTCTACAGAGACCAAGAAGTTACTTGTAAATATGCAGGTAAGGACATTAGGGCTTCCCTGGTGGCGCAGTGGTTGAGAGTCCGCATGCCGATGCAGGGGACACGGGTTCATGCCCCGGTCCTGGAAGATCCCACATGCCGTGGAGCGGCTCAGCCCGTGAGCCATGGCCACTGAGCCTGCGCGTCTGGAGCCTGTGCTCTGCAACGGGAGAGGCCACAACAGTAAGAGGTCCGTGTACCGCAAAAAAAAAAAAAAAGAACATTAGGGAGTGGTAAGAACTCTTGCAAACTGGAAAACATATCCATATCTAAAGAAATCCATACATTTCAAACACCTGGAAGCCAAAACAGACACAGCCATGTGCTATATTTGGCTTACGGGCCACACGCTTCTGATGTGTGCTGAATAACCTTTGTGGAACAATGCAGGTAGGAATGACCTTGTGCCCTGTTATGAAGGAGAAAAAATGTAAACCAAAATAAATAAAACCTAAAATGGAAGCCACCTGAACATTTGAATAGCTATTGATGTAGAAGGTCACCAAAAAACAGAAGTGAGCCCTGGATATTGAACCTGATCATGACATCAGGCTGTTTATAAATAACTCACTTGGTATTTCCAGGAGAACAATGGTTAATGTGATTCTAAGTATTCACTATAAATCAATATTTCTCAAGCTATACATCCCTAACTTCTAGATGAACACTCCTTTGTCTGCAATCAGATTCCTTTCAGAAAATGAGATCATTACAGACATCATATTTCTAACGTTCCTTTTAAAGCAAAAATGACAAACTTGGACATTCTAACTGCCATCTAGTCTTTCATTGTGTAGCATTATTTAAGGCTTCTTATGCCTTTCAGAACTCTTTACCAACAGTGCTGTGTTGAAAATAAAACATGCAGGTATACACAATATAAGTTACAGAAAAGTTTTTGTTCAGAGACATGCTTCATTCCAGAAAGCTGTGCTGACCCTAGGGTGCTTACTACACAATTTCAAACTACACTTAAAGGCACTTTAATACCTGGGTTTTCTTCTGCTTGTTTATAATTGCTCCAACTTCCACTCACCAAGTAATAGTTGTTCAGATATCTAGTTTCCCTTTTACCCCCATATCTAGCTTAACTTCAGAGGTAAATCCAGTATACAAATACCTGTATAGAGAAAGTTCACCTTGGGTGCAGGGAGTACCGCTGCTTAGCTCTGCAGATACTTTGTGCTTCTTGGGTCTTTTTAATGTCTGCCATAGTAGTTAATATTAAAACTAAGCTTGCAAATCAAAATGGAGGTAGCTGGCTCCCAATACACTGCCTACTTTTTAGCAATCTGTAGGGTTCAAAGTCAGGGGCATGGAAGTGGTTGTAGAATTCTCTTTTCTCTCTATTGATTTTTCTTCCCTGACACTCATCCAGTTCTTGGGATGGAAAGGTATATCTTCTTAGATATTCCTAAGTAAAAATAATAAACATAGTCAAGAAAGGTGGAGTCAGACCCCCAATATTTAAAGAGACTCCTGATGTTTCCAATTAATTCAATAGACATTTATTGAAAGCCTCCCATGTTCTTGATGCTGTGTGTGCCTTCAGCTGCCAAGGTTTACAGTATGGAGGGGGAGATGACAGGCCCTCTGAGCACATTACATGCATAGTAGTACAAAGGACCACCAGCCAGGCATGCCAATGGGAACATCACATTTGTCCATCAGACAGGCATTTTTTCTTAGATGTGTATGGTGGTGTAGCATTATATTTCCTATTTTTTAATTTAAAAAATTCCAGATTTTTAGCAGCATACCCATCCTAAATTCCAATTTAAATATTGACAAAAAGGAAAGGAGTGGTCAAAGATATGAGGGTTTCTATCTGGATGTGCTAATCAGAAAAGATGTGTTTTGTGGTATTCCTCAAGCTTTACTCGTCTGTAAGGAAAAGTAAATTCCAGGGGTAGCCTAGTTCCCCAGAGGTCATACCTGGAAACTATTGACAGAAGTGCTGATCTCAGCTGTCTTGAGGGTGTTAGGAGAAAAGTGTGTATCCCAGGCACTAAATATAGATTTACAGAGTTCCCATCAAATGATGTTCTGCAGGAGCAAAGACAGGCAGCAGATATCTGGGGAAGGAAAATGAAGTTTGAAGGACGTCAATGTGAATGGTGCAAAACATGCACCGCTATGCACAACTGAGCACATACACATACATATGTAGCAAAAGTGAAAAACGCATGATTGCCAAACTGGGCACACTCTACCCTCTCAACATAGTTGAGGCAGGGCTTCTAATGCATCCATGATTGTGGGTCAGTTGATATATACCTGGAGTCCTGTCAATAAGAAATCGGAATGTGCATAAAGCTCCTAAATTCAGTGTTTGAGTTGGGTAGAATGAGCCACTCACTTGCCTTTTTTCACCTCCTCCTTGCTTCTCTTTTTCTCTTTTTTTCTCCCTCCGCTTTCATGAATTTATGACTCAGAAATTATTCAAGCTGACTTCAAGCTCTGTCATTTCTTCATGGGTGTTTTATGCCTGTTCTTGGATTTTCATCTTATTGCTGGGTCGAGAAGCAGTGGTATATCATTACATTAAAACACTGTGTTATGCTGAATCTGTTGGCTTGGGTAACTCCAGTGTGGCAGAGCCAAACCAAATTCTGAAATGCTGCACTGGATCTTTTCTGCAAACATGAAATGGAGAAATAAAAAATTAGTTCCATAGAGGGGACATTCAAGATGGTGGAGGAGTAAGACATGGAGATCACCTTCCTCCCCACAAATACATCAAAAATACATCTACATGTGGAACAGCTTCTACAGAACACCTAGTGAATGCTGGAAGAAGACCTCAGACTTCCCAAAAGGCAAGAAACTCCCCACGTACCAGGGTAGGGCAAAAGAAAAAAGAAAAAACAGAGACAAAAGAATAGGGATGGAACCTGCACCTCTGAGAGGGAGCTGTGAAGGAGGAAAAGTTTCCACACGCTAGGAAGCCCCTTCACTGGCAGAGATGGAGGGTGGGTGGGAGGGAAGCTTTGGAACCATGGAGGAGAGCGCAGCAACAGGGGTGCAGAGGGCAAAGCGGAGAGCCCCGCACAGAGGATCAGTGCCGACCAGCACTCACCAGCCTGAGAGGCTTGTCTGCTCACCCACCGGGGTGGGTGGGGGCTGGGACCTGAGGCTTGGGCTTCAGAGGTCAGATCCCAGGGAGAGGACTGGGGTTGGCTGCATGAACACAGCCTGAAGGGGGCTAGTGCGCCACAGGTAGCTGTGAAGGAGTCCAGAAAAAACTCTGGACCTGACTAAGAGGCAAGAGACCATAGTTTTGGGGTGCACGAGGAGAGGGGATTCCTTCCCTGTCTGCCCACAGAAAGCAGAGCACCACCTAATCGAGCTCCAGAGAGAGGCGCAAGCCATGGCTATCAGCTCGGACACCAGAGTTAGGCATGAAACGCTAATGCTGCTACTGCAGCCACCAAGAATCCTGTATGCAAGCACAGGTCACTATCCACATGCCCCCCTCCCTGGGAGCCTGTGCAGCCCACCACTGCCAGGGTCCCGTGATCCAGGGACAACTTCCCCGGGAGAACACACGGTGCACCTCAGGCTGGTGCACCGTCATGCTGGCCTCTGCCACCACAGGCTAGCTGCACATTCCAATTATAACTACCATACCCCTCCTTCCTCCCAGGAAGACTGAGCCAGAGCCCCCTAATCAGCCACTGCTTTAACCCCATCATGTCTGGTCAGGAACAGAAGGCTGAGGGCAACCTACACGCAGAGGTGGGGCCAGAACCAAAGCTGAACCCTGGGAGCTGTGCGAACAAAGAAGAGAAAGGGAAATCTCTCCCAGCAGCCTCAGGAGCAGCGGATTAAATCTCCACAATCAACATGATGTACCCTGCATCTGTGGAATACCTGAATAGACAACGAATCATCCCAAAATTGAGGTGGTGGACTTTGGGAGCAACTGTAGACTTGGGGTTTGCTCTCTGTGACTGACTTGTTTCTGATATGTATGTTTATCTTAGTATAGTTTTTAGCACTTGTTATCATTGGTAGATTTGTTTATTGGTTTGGGTGCTCTCTTCTTTTTTTAACTACTTTTTAATTTTTTAATTTGAATGATTTTATTGTGTTTATTTTATTTTATTTTATTTTATTTTAATTTTTTTCTATTTCTTTTTTTCTGATTTTTCTTCTGAGCCATGTGGCTGAAAGGGTCTTGGTGCTCTGGCCTGGTGTCAGGCCTGAGCCTCTGAGGTGGGAGAGCTGAGTTCAGGACACTGGACCACCAGAGACCTCCCGGCCCCCTGTAATATCAATCGGCGAGAGCTCTCCTAGAGATCTCTGTATCAACGCTAAGACCCAGCTCCACCCAACAGCCAGGAAGCACCAGCACTGGATGCCCCATGTCAAACAACTAGCAAGACAGGAACACAACCACACCCATTAGCAGAGAGGCTGCCTAAAATCATACTAAGTTCACGGACACCCCCAAACACACCACCGGATGCAGCCCTGTCCACCAGAAAGACAAGATCTAGCCCCATGCAGCAGAGCACAGGCACAAGTCCCCTCCACAAGGAAGCCTACACAAGCCACTGAAACAACCTTACCCGCTGGGGGCAGACACAAAAAACAATGGGAACTACGAACCAGCAGCCTGCAAAAAGGAGACCCCAAACACAGTAAGTTAAGCAAAATGAGAAGACAGAGAGATACACAGCAGATGAAGGAGCAAGGTAAAAATCCACCGGACCAAACAACTGAAGAGGAAATAGGCAGTCTACCTGAAAAATAATTCAGAGTAATGATAGTCATGATGATCCAAAATCTTGGAAATAGAATGGAGAAAATACAAGAAACACTTAACAAGGACCTAGAAGAACTAAAGAGCAAACAAACAATGATGAACAACACAATAAATGAAATGAAAAATTCTCTAGAAGGAATCAACAGCAGAATAACAGAGGCAGAAGAATGAATAAGTGATCTTGAAGATAAAATAGTGGAAATAACTACTGCAGAGCAGAATAAAGAAAAAAGAATGAAAAGAATTGAGGACAGTCTCAGAGACCTCTGGGCAACATTAAATGCACCAACATTCGAATTATAGGGGTCCCAGAGAAGAAGAGAAAAAGAAAGGGGCTGAGAAAATATTTGAAGAGATTATAGTTGAAAACTTCCCTAACAAAGGAAAGGAAATAGTCAATCAAGTACAGAAAGCGCAGAGAGTCCCATACAGGATAAATCCAAGGAGAAACAAACCAAGACACGTATTAATCAAACTATCAAAAATTAAATTCAAAGAAAAAAATATTAAAAGCAGCAAGGGAAAAACAACAAATAACATACAAGGGAATCCCCATAAAGTTAACAGCTGATCTTTCAGCAGAAACTCTGCAAGCCAGAAGGGACTGGCAGGACATATTTAAAGTGATGAAAGGGAAACCGACAACCAGTTACTCTACCCTGCAAGGATCTCACTCAGATTTGACGGAGAAATTAAAACCTTTACAGACAAGCAAAAGCTAAGAGAATTCAGCACCACCAAACCAGCTTTACAACAAATGCTAAAGGAACTTCTCTAGGCAGGAAACACAAGAGAAGGAAAAGACCCACAATAACACACCCAAAACAATTAAAACAATGGTAATAGGAACATACATATTGATAATTACTTCAATATAAATGGATTAAATGTGCCAACCAAAAGCCATAGACTGGCTGAATAGATACAAAAACAAGACCCGTATATATGCTGTCTACAAGAGACCCACTTCAGACCTAGGGACACATACAGACTGAAAGTGATGGGATGGAAAAAGATATTCCATGCAAATGGAAATCAAAAGAAAGCTGGAGTAGCAATTCTCATATCAGACAAAATAGACTTTAAAATAGAGACTATTACAAGAGACAAAGAAGGCTACTACATAATGGTCAAGGGATCAATCGAAGAAGAAGATATAACAATTGTAAATATTTATAACAATTGTAAAGATATAACAGGAGCACCTCAATACTTAAAGCAAATGCTAACAGCCATAAAATGGGAAATTGACAGTAACACAATCATAGTAGGGAACTTTAACACCCCACTTTCACCAATGGACACATCATCCAAAATGAAAATAAATAAGGAAACACAAGCTTTAAATGATATATTAAACAAGATGGACTTAATTGATATTTATAAGACATTTCATCCCAAAACAACAGAATACACTTTCTTCTCAAGTGCTCATAGAACATTCTCCAGGATAGAGCATATATTGGGTCACAAATCAAACTTTGGTAAATTGAAGAAAATTGAAATTGTATCAAGTATCTTTTCTGATCACAGCACTATGAGACTAGATAGCAATTATAGGAAAAAAAATGTAAAAGAAACAAACACATGGAGGCTAAACAATATGCTACTGAATAACCAAGAGATCACTGAAGATATCAAAGAGGAAATGAAAAAAATACCTAGAAACAAATGATAATGAAAACACGATGACCCACAACCTGTGGGATGCAGCAAAAGCAGTTCTAAGAGGGAAGTTTATAGCAACACAACCCAACCTCAAGAAACAAGAAACATCTCAAACAAACAACCTAACATTACACATAAAGCAACTAGAGAAAGAAGAACAAAAGAAACCCAGTTAGAAGGAAAAAAATCACAAAGATCAGATCAAAAATAAATGAAAAAGAAATGAAGGAAATAATAGCACAGATCAATAAAACTAAAAGCTTGTTCTTTGAGAAGATAAACAAAATTGATAAACCGCTAGCCAGACTCATAAGAAAAAAAGGGAGAACACTCAAATCAATAGAATTAGAAATGAAAAGGGAGAAGTAACAACTGATACTGCAGAAATACCAAGAACCATGAGAGATTACTACAAACAACTATATGTCAATAAAATGGAAAACGTGGAAGAAATTGACACATTCTTAGAAAAGCACAGCCTTCCGAAACTGAACCAGCAAGAAGTAGAAAATATAAACAGACCAATCACAAGCACTGAAATAGAAACTGTGAATAAAAATCTTCCAACAGACAAAAGCCCAGGACCAGATGGCTTCACAGGCAAATTCTATCAAACATTGAGAGAAGAGCTAACACCTATCCTTCTCAAACTCTTGCAAAATATAGCAGAGGGAGGAACACTTGCAAAGTCATTTTACCAGGCCACCATCACCCTGCCACCAAAATCAGAAAAAGGTGTCACAAAAAAAGAAAACTACGGATCAATATCACTGATGAACATAGATGTAAAAAATCCTTAGCAAAATGCTAGTAAACAGAATCCAACAGCACATTAAAAGGATCATACACCATGATCAAGTGGGGTTTATCCCAGGAATGCAAGGATCCTTCAATATACGCAAATCAATCAATGTGATACACCATATTAACAAACTGAGGGATAAAAACCATATGGTCATCTCAATAGATGCAGAAAAAGCTTTTGACAAAATTCAACACCCATTTATGATAAAAACTCTCCAATAAGTAGGCATAGAGGGAACTTACCTCAACATAATAAAGGCCATATATGACAAACCCACAGCAAACATTGTCTCAATGGAGAAAAACTGAAACCATTTCCTCTAAAATCAGGAACAAGACACGGATGTCCACTCTCACCACTGTTATTCAACATAGTTTTGGAAGTTTTAGCCACAGCAATCAGAGAAGAAAAAGAAATAAAAGGAAATCAAATCGGAAAAGAAGAAATTAAGCTGTCACTCTTTGCAGATGACGTGATTCTATACATAGAGAATCCTAAAGATGGTACCAGAAAACTACTGGAGCTAATCAATGAATTTGGTAAAGTAGCAGGATACAAAATTAATGTACAGAAATCTCTTCCATTCCTATACACTAGTGATGAAAAATCTGAAACAGAAATTAAGGAAACACTCCCAATTACCACTGCAACAAAAAGAATAAAATACCTAGGTATAAACCTACCTAAGGAGACAAAAAACCTGTAAGCAGAAAACTGTAAGACAAAGGAAACACTCCCAATTACCACTGCAACAAAAAGAATAAAATACCTAGGTATAAACCTACCTAAGGAGACAAAAAACCTGTAAGCAGAAAACTGTAAGACACTGATGAAAGAAATTAAAGATGATATAAACAGAGGGAGAGATATACCATGTTCTTGGATTGGAAGAATCAACATTGTGAAAATGACTATAGTACCCAAAGCAATCTACAGATTCATTGCAATCCCTATCAAACTACCAAGGGCATTTTTCACAGAACTAGGACAAAAAATTTCACAATGTGTATGGAAACATAAAAGACCCCGAATAGCCAAAGCAATCTTGAGAAAGAAAAACGGAGCTGGAGGAATCAGGCTCCCTGACTTCAGTCTATACTACAAAGCTACAGTAATCAAGACAGTATGGTACTGGCACAAAAACAGAAATATAGATCAATGGAACAGGATAGAAAGCCCAGAGATAAACCCATGCACATATGGTCACCTTATCTTTGATAAAGGAAGCAAGGATATACAATGGAAAAAAGACAGCCTCTTCAATATGTGGTGCTGGTAATACTAGACAGCTACATGTAAAAGAATGAAATTAGAACACTCCTTAACACCATACTCAAAAATAAACTCAGAATGGATTAAAGACCTAAATGTAAGGCCAGACACTATGAAACCCTTAGAGGAAAACATAGGAAGAACACTCTTTGACATAAATCACAGCAAGATTCTTTTTGACCCACCTCCTAGAGACATGGAAATAAAAACAAAAATAAACAAATGGGACCTAATGAAACTTAAAATTTTTGCACAGCAAAGGAAACCATAAGCAAGATGAAAAGACAACCCTCAGAATGGGAGAAATATTTGCAAATGAAGCAATTGTCAAAGGATTATTCTCCAAAATATACAAGCAGCTCATGTAGCTCATTATCAAAAAAACAAGCAACCCAAATCAGAAATGGGCAGAAGATCTAAATAGACGTTTCTCCAAATAAGATATACAGATTGCCAACAAACACATGAAAGAATGCTCAACATCACTAATCATTAGAGAAATGCAAATCAAAACTACAATGAGGGATCACCTCACACCAGTCAGAATGGCCATTATCAAAAAATCTAAAAAGAATAAATGCTGGAGAGGGTGTGGAGAAAAGGGAACACTCTTGCACTGTTAGTGAGAATGTAAATTGATACAACCACTATGGAGAACAGTATGGAGGTTCCTTAAAAAACTAAAAATAGAACTACCATATGACCCAGCAATCCCACTTCTGGGCATATACCCTGAGAAAATCATAATTCAAAAAGAGTCATATACCAAAATGTTCATTGCAGCTTTATTTACAATAGCCAGGACATGGAAACAACCTAAGTGTCCATCAACAGATGAATGGATAAAGCAGATGTGGCACATATATACAATGGAATATTACTCAGCCATAAAAAGAAACGAAACTGAGTTATTTGTCGTGAGGTGGATGCACCTAGAGTCTGTCATACAGAGTGAAGTAAGTCAGAAAGAGAAAAACAAATACCGTATGCTAACACATACATATGGAATCTAAAAAAAAAAAAAAAAAAGGTTCTGACGAACCTAGGGGCAGGATAGGAATAAAGATGCAGATGTAGAGAATGGACTTGAGGACACGGGGAGGGGGAAGGGTAAGCTGGGACGAAGTGAGGGAGTAACGTTGACATATACACACTGCCAAATGTAAAAGAGATAGCTAGTGGGAAGCAGCCACATAGCACAGGGAGATCAGCTCGGTGCTTTGTGACCACGTGGAGGGGTGGATAGGGAGGGAGTGTGGGAGAGAGAGGCAAGAAGGATGGGATATGGGGATATATGTACACATATAGCTGATTCACTTTGTTTTATGGCAGCAACTAACACAACATTGTAAAGCAATTATACTCCAGTAAAGATGTTAAAAAAAATTAGTTCCATACATTGAACAAATGTTACATTAAAAATTGAGAGATAAATTGACATTGAAGCCTTTAGTTATAGATTGTTAAAATATTAGTTTTGGGGGTGCTTCTACAGGCAGTTGATGTAAATGGAGATTAAATGCTGCTTGATTAATGTTTCTTATCTTGTCTTTTTTATGGTCAGGTACCCTACTTGTTCTGTTCCCTCAATTAATGACTATATTTGCTGTATGTGATTATATATATATATATATATATATATATATATATATATATATATATATATATATATATATATATATAGTATATATTAGGGTTATTTAGTCTTTGCACTGTAATCTTCAGAAACAGATAATAGGAGGGCAATTATCTTGAATATATTGCCTTAGAAAACCTTGAATATACTTTTCTCTTTCTCTTTCTTTCTCTCTCCCCACCCCAAATTTGCATATGCTTGTGTTGAGAAACATGACTGTTCTCAGTGAGAGCAAGATGATGATTAACCAGCTGGGCTACTATATATGTTTAACTGCTTGTCTTTAGCACTGAATGAAAAGGGGTTCCTGGATTAGCTTGCTAAAGTAGTTTACACAACACAGATAGCAATTAGAATTGCCACTTTAGTATATGTCATCAACACCCTGCTACTTGA
Source organism: Mesoplodon densirostris (assembly GCF_025265405.1). Classification (NCBI taxonomy): domain Eukaryota; kingdom Metazoa; phylum Chordata; class Mammalia; order Artiodactyla; family Ziphiidae; genus Mesoplodon; species Mesoplodon densirostris. Next base: position 82,630,122 of record NC_082668.1, on the reverse strand, counting down.
GTACATTTTAGGGCATCTGTAGGAGTCCATAATATAAATCTGAATTCTGAGCAAAACTGTGCAATAGGTTCATTTCCAAACTCCATTATGTATAAAATTAAAACCCTCAAGGTTTCAAATGACAGGTTCATTGTCAAGTGCACTGGACTTTTTATTCTGAAGGGACTAAAGACTTTGTGTCTTCATAAGTCTTCATGAAAACTCTACCAGTGGTTCTCAGAGCAGCACTGTGCTGGTGACACCTCTACTACCTTCACGATGTCCTGTGGTGCTCTCCATTTGGATGGAATAGGAAAAAGTTTGATGAAAGAAGTGGAAAAAAAGTTTTTTTAGTTGTTTAAAGTCACCAGAGGCTTATTTCTGTGTGTGTGTATGTGTGTATGTTTAATTTTATAGTTTCGTTGTGGTTGGTCTTTTGCAATGATACCTGAGAGCTTACATATTGAAAAGTAAATCACATAAGTGATGTCTAAACTCTAGAGAATTGTTTCCTGATTAAATGGCCACTTGTGACAAGTCTGAATTTGCTTTGTGTTTGGAAAGATGCTATTGCTCACCTGGGAGCTTTACTATTGGCAGGTCACTAGCAAGCCTTTCCATAGAATGGCATCATGGCCATTCGAATAGAGAGGACTACGTTTCCCAGATTTACCTTCTAAGATTATATGAGTTTTTGAGCCTCCAAGAGTGAAGGTTATACAGTATGTCCTGGAGGTGGGCAGCTTCAGAGAGAAAAGTACACATCAATATCCTTAAATACTCCTACCCAAAACAGAATCTCTGAATGTAAGTTACAACTAAGTAAGTACAATTAACTCTAAATTATCTGTGGTAATACAGGGGTGCATCTCTTAAGAACCATTTATATTAAATTTTGTCAGTTGGCAATGGGGGAGTGCATCAGATTTGTTATTTAAATTATGTTGCACCTAGGGTAATATTAGAATCTCAGTGGTCTACATTTCCCGTGCAAGCGATAATCGGGTAAAAGGTTCAGAGGTGTATTCCGATGGCAAATGGAAGACACTCTGATAGCAATCATTTCTAACAGATAAGCTACGAAGTAGATAATTAACATGTAAGTGATCTGTGGATTACTAGACATGACTGTAGGTGTATGTGCTTAGCATTCATGCTTACATGTACATTGCTATCAGGTTGACTCCTTAAAAGGAATGTCAGTGGACGAATGATGTTGAGGTAAGAGCATGTTACCTAGAGCCAAAGAACTTAGATTTGAACCCATTTCTGATCTTAGTAGATTTTCATTATGACTAAGCCCTTAACATCTCTGAGTATCAGTTTCTCTATCCACACCTTCCTTTCTTACCTAATGTGTTTTGTATCCTGAAGTTAGGTAAGTATAATTACAAAGATGGGTAAGACAGTCTTGTCCCACAAGGACATCAGGGGGTGGGCAGGGAGCAGAGAAGTAAACAGCAATTTCACTAGTGCAGGAAGAGCTACTAGAGAGGTTGTAATAATAGCCTGCCTTGTAATAATACATATATAATATATCTATAATCTGTATCTTACGGGACAGGGAAATCCTTAAATTTCATGAATCTTGTATAATTCACTTTTGAGTCATCAGAAACTAGTTCAAGCTTAGGCAGTAATAGACATACAAAGCACTTTTGTGAAATAAATGATTCTTAAACCACTCAGGTTAGCCATAGCTCGTAGCCTAGGACAGGAAAAGTTAGATTTAGAACCAAATACTGTGTGTATAATGCTGGATCTGCATCAGCCTTACAAGTAGACAGAGGAAATTGTGTTCCTGGAAGTCTTTCTTGAAATGTTGATGTCCCTGGGGAAAGATAAAACTTTTAAACTCTGGTGAATTCCTAAGACTGTAGTGTGAATTAATTTTTGATATCAACAAACCTAATATCAGACCCTGAATGGTACATGAGATATAGTAGGAAAGCTTGATAAGAAGGGAAGAAAGAGGGAAAGGTCTGTGGTCTGGGGCCCTGTTAGTGAGAGCCTGACCCATTAGGGGGACCCTGGGGTGGTATGGGTTTCCCTCCTCAGGCAGGATCAATGTGATGCTATTGACTCTCTGAGTTCAGTACTTGGGAAAGTTCTGCTCTATAGTGGTGAGAGAAATCTGTCTGCAGTTGGGGTAGTCCTGGCTGTTTCTGTAAATCTGCCAACAAGGTAGAGAGAGAGGGTGGAGGAACTTCATGTGTAAACTCCCTCCTTCCACCATAAGAAGTGAGAAATAAACTTAAGAATACATCAGAGTAGGAGTTTTGATAGGGGTTAATATGACCACATCTGTACATTTCCTTTCCTTTTCCTAAGTTACCAAGAGAAGACATCAGTTACCGAACTGGAAGAGTTGGTATGGGGTAAGAAGCAAATAAAAGGAGCTCTGTAGACACTTTGATTACCCACTTCCCCCTGCCAGTTGGGTGTCACTCATTTAGGCATCCTGTGGAGAAGGGGCTGTCAGGCTAACTCTTACAATGGAAATGCTAAAAAAATATATATCAGTATGTGCATTAAATATTGGATGGAAGTCAAATACTGGTCATGAAGATTGCTAAGCAAGACTAAGGAACAAAACTCCAAAGGCCATAGGTAGAGATAAATCCTGCACTCTTCATATAAGATACAGCAGTTTGTGCTTTTTCTCAGTGCTAGAGAATAACATATTTTATTAGAGTGTTTGCAGCAGATACATGAATGGTGTAAATTACATATAACAATTTGCCATGGAGATCTTACTGTCCCAATTAAGTGTCAGCACATTCTGCAGCAAGCTATCCTTCTAAGGCCTGGTGGTATTTCATGGTATGTCAGTCAATAACCCGTGTCCCCAGCCTAATTGCCAAGGGGCTATATCCTGACTCCTAGCTAGAGGTTGGCCTTGGAAAGTATAAAGTTATGTTTGTTAAATGCAAGCCTCATGATCTCTGGAAGGCGTTAGCAATAATCTTCCTGCCCATTGCACAAATTTCTCCCTGTAAATGCCAGTGATCATGGTGTAGACAAGGATGTGTTCCATTCCCATGATTTTACTTGCAAACTAAACTTCCTGTCAGCATCTTAAGCCTTGATTTCTCTTTTAATGTTAGCATTTTATTAAAGTAAGTGGAATTAGAAGTAGAAATAAATCAGTTTAATCACACATGAAGCATGATCTTTCATGAGTACTTCAATCATTTTTACTTGAAACAATGGAAAAATGAATGTGTTAATTTGCAGCCAGATTGAAAAATTCTGAAAAATATTTAATTTTAATTCTGAATACCTGTCTGTGTTATTTAGAAATAAGTCCTCTTTAGGTTACTCAACTCTGAGTCTGGAGTTGAATAATAAATTTTCTCTAACATTGCTTATTCTAAAGAGAAAGAAATTCCTGTTGTGCATGTATTTACATATACATAAATACACACGTTTTCTAGCTTTTGAAATTCAATCATAAATGTATCTAATTCATCTCCCAATACAGTCTGTCAGTGTACGAAAGGTAAGGATTTATGTGAGTAAATTAATTTTTGTGAGAAGATAATCAAAATAGTCACTAAGGGTAAGTTTCCCAATGTTTACCAGAGTTTAAATTTCATGAGCATTTATCTGATTTTTAAAAGATAAAGTCTGAGTGAGAGTAAAGATTCCCCTAACTTCTGAAGGAGACAGAGAATCTACTCTTGAGTTATTTTGAAATTCTCATTGGATTTGCTGTTATTTTGAAAAGTGAATCCAGATAACGATCATGTTTATTTGCCACAATTTACCATTTTACCTGAAGAAGAGGGTAAATGTACTCCATTAGAAACAACATAGCCCTTTGAAGAAAAGCTTTACATTTAATTTAGTTCTTTGCTCAACTAAAAAAATGATTTAGAGCTGCTACAGAAGGTTGTACATTTGTGTACTGCACAAAAATGACTGGTTGAAGGTCTGGGTGGAACTCTAAATCCAGCCTTTTCTCAACTGAACATGCCATTGCTTTGGGGGAAGCATCCTCCACCTTCTCTAATTCCCACAAAAGTGTTATATAGACACTGTGTAGTTTTAATCCAAGTTTAATTTTTAATTATAAAGTAAGCCTTCTGAGACTATATGCTTATGGGACGGTTAGGTCAAAACTTGAAAGAAGTAACCGGTAGAATGAAACTGACAAATTTGACTGATTTCCTCCTTCTGTCCCCATTTTGTTGACTTAAATCATGTCTTTGTGGTAAGGTCACAACTTCAGTTCAGAAAGATTCAGCCAAGATTAAGGTTTAATTTTTTCCTTCACATATTACCCCTAAAAAAGTTGTGTAATCTCACTTGGAAGAAACTTTCACCTGTTTGTAAAATCAGGGTTTATAACAGATATTTATAATAGATCCTTAATATAACTCATATAACTTAATAGTTAAAGAAGGCAGTAGCTATAGATTTTTTAACCCCAATATATGCTACAAAGTAATCTATTAACTTTTTTTTACCACTTTTTTTAAAACTAACTTTCTGAAAAAAATGCATTAGAAGAATAATATTATGAGTTATGGCTGAATTGAGGTCTGAGATTTGGCTAACATTTCATCTATGTTTATCTTAAAAATAGGTAACCCTTTAAATTATGAAGATGAATGAAATATAGTATCTACACTGACAGAAGTTAAGGATATAGCCATATACCCTAATGATACAAGAAGGGGAATGAGATGTCAGGTCTTAGAGTAGTCACTTTCAAATTCCATCTAACAGTGTGTTAAGCAGATAGGGCTTGTTGAAAGGGCCATTTTAAAATTGCAAAATGTCAGGGTTAGAAGGAACCACATTTGCCATATAGTGTCATCTACTGTTGAATTCAGGCATATTTTCTATTGTATCCATGACTAATTCTGAATACTAAGAAAGTTCAATAGGTTGATAAGACTGCTAATTCTAGTACTGAATGACTATAATGTTTATATAACTCTTCCTTGTGGCAGAAACTTCTAACTTCTCCCTTCTTTGGGTTTATTCTCCACTTCTTTCTTTAATTAATAATCACAACTCACTCCCACCCCAACACACTGACTTTTGGCTGGTTTATGACTATGTATCTGGAGACCATATTTCCAAACTTCTCTTACAGTTAGATGTGGCCATGCAATTAAGTTTGGGCCGATGGGATGTGAGCTAAAGTAATATGTAGAACATCCAGGTCATCTCTTTAAAGACAAAGCTGTTTGCCCTGAATATCCTGGTAGTTGGGATGTGCCAACAACTGCAGAGACAGCTTTAGATTTAGGGATTGGAGCCATGTGTTGGAGATGGCTGGGTTGATTGTCCAGTTTAAATACCTGGATAACATTGTAGAGTAGAACTCACCTCCCTACCACTGACCATTCCATCTCCTTCCATCGCCACTGTATTTTGAAGTTTCTTTGTTACAGCAGTTTAGTCTAAACCTTGACTATTAAATTTACATGTGGCAAAAGCTGCCTCCTCTTAATTCCCTTGATTCAAGTTATGGCCTCTAGAATGATACAGAATTAGTATACTACCACTTGAATATGATACTGTTTTGACTATTGAGGGATAATAGCAAACTGTTACACATTTATCTCTTTTCTTCTTTCCTGCCTAAGTCTTTTTTTTTTTTTTTTCTGCCTAAGTCTTCCTCAGACTTTATTCATGCCTCAAATGGCTAGATGTTACCTTCCTTAATCTGGACACGGTATCTTCATCAGTACATCCTGGGTTTGCTGCCTTGTCCCATTCTCATGTTCTTTTCACATGAAGAAAAGTCTCAAGTCTCCCCTGTAATAATCTCCTGTGCAGTACTTACATTTATCTCTATTAACTTTCGTCTTGTTGATTTTAATCCCCCATTTCAGCAAGTTGAGATAATTTTGAGAGAGTACAGGCTTTCCTAAGACCATTGCTAAATGCAAACAAGTGGTTTGACTGCTTTTCTCTATAGATTGAAGGGTTGTTATACCCATACTTCTGCACCTAAAATGAAAAATGCTCCATGTTTAAAAATGTTTAATAATACTGCTACCATTCTTCCTAATGAATACCCATTGCCAGCTACTTTAAGCCTTTCATAAGTATTAGGTCACAACAACCCTGTCATTATTCCCATTTTGTTGGCGAGTAAATGAGTCTTTGAGGGAAAGGATGACTTGTCTACACAGATAGGAAATACAGCATAGCCAAATTCAAACCCAGGTTGGCATGACACCCAGCTTAATTAGCCACTAGACTACTGCCATTTGATGTGCCTCACTTTCTGCAAAGTATAGGTTTCTGCCTTATAAGGGGTTCTGTATCTGGGAAGGATAAGACATATATTTAGCTGTCATCACAAATGCATATGCTCTTCTACATCTATTTTGGTCATGTTCTTAAAAGCAAGAGAATGAAAAAAGTTCAAATGATTCAGAAAGACAGATCTATCCACACTATGAGGCCTGCTTTAATACAGGGGTGATGCTTGAGTCTTCACCAAAAACACAGGATGTTTTCTACTCCCAGTCTTTTTTTTAAAATATAAATTTATTTATTTAATTTTATTTTAGGCTGTGTTAGGTCTTCGTTGCTGTGCTCAGGCTTTCTCTAGTTGCAGTGAGCGGGGGCTACTCTTTGTTGCGGTGCGCAGGCTTCTCATTGCGGTGGCTTCTCTTGTTGCGGAGCACAGGCTCTAGGTGCGCCTACTTCAGTAGTTGTGGTTCATGGGCTCTAGAATGCAGGCTCAGTAGTTGTGGCGCATAGGCTTAGTTGCTCCATGGCGTGTGGGATCTTCCTGGACCAGGGCTTGAACCCGTGTCCCCTACATTGGCAGATGGATTCTTAACCACTGCACCACCAGGGAAGCCCTACTCCCAGTCTTTTTGCAATACACTTTTCACAACTGAATTTCATCCTGACAAAGAAGTTCTTGGTTCCTTCTTCTGTTGGTTTCAGTGTTTTGCTCCAGTTAGAAAGACATTATTATGATTCTCAGGATCACAGTGAGTGTTCTAGAAGACATAATTTTTTTTTGAATTTTATTTATTTATTTTAAACTTTTTATTTTATATTGGAGTATAGTTGATTAACAATGTTGTGTTAGTTTCAGGTGTACAGCAAAGTGATTCAGTTATACATACACATGGACCTATTCTTTTTCAAATTATTTTCCCGTTTAGGTTGTTATATAATATTGAGCAGAGTTCTCTGTGCTGTACAGTAGGTCCTTTTTGGTTATCCATTTAAAATATAGCAGTTGGTACATGTCATTCCCAAACTCCCTAACTATCCCTCCCCCCTACCCTTCCCCCCCGGTAACCATAAGTTCGTTCTCTAAGTCTGTGAGTCTGTTTCGGTTTTGTAAATAAGTTCATTTTTATCATTTTTTTTTAGATTCCACACATAAGCGATATCATACTATTTCTCTTTCTCTCTGACTTAACTTCACTCAGTATGATAATCTCTAGGTCCATCCATGTTGCTACAAATGGCATCATTTCATTCTTCTTAATGGCTGAGTAATACTCCATTGTACATATGTACCACATCTTCTTTATCCATTCCTCTGTCGATGGACGTTTAGGTTGCTTCCATGTCTTGGCTATTGTAAACAGTGCTGCAGTGAACATTGGGGTGCATGTATCCTTTTGGACCGTGTTTTTCTCTGGATATATGCCCAGGAGTGGGATTGCAGGAATCATGGAAGACTTAACTGTTTTTGCTTGATGTCTTCTTTCTTTGATAAGTTGGCTAGGAGATTTCTACACATCCCAGAATGCTTGTCAGCCCTTAGGGTTGATGCAGTGCACGTGTAGTTTGTGTTTAGGGGCCCTCATCTCTACATCAAGATAATGTCCCCATGTTCTGTAAATCTGGTCACTTTCCCTTTATGTAAGCCATACTGTTCCTCTTATGTCCTTTGCTAAAACTCAAGAAAGAAAAATGCAGACTAAGGAGTATAGATGTCTTGTTTCAGACATTTATATGTTGAGGATTTAAAAACTTTGCATTATCTTGTAAAAAATGTAAGTTGTTATTGAATAATAACAAAGAAATATCATTGAGTTTAGAAAGAGCTTAATAATCATCCACTTCGATCTCTCCATTTTATAGGTGAGGAAATGGAGTCCCAGAAAGCTTAAGTGAGTTGCTGAAGTTCACCTAGATAGAGAAGCAAATTTGAGTAAGAAAACTTTGGTTATATCCTTCAAATTATACCACAGGAGTCCCTCCTTTCTTGCTTAGAAACACATGTATTTATTACTTGGCCCTAGGCTACCTCTTCTTTTATTTGTAAACCAAAGTGTCTGGTGATAGATGAAAGCTAATTTAAACCTTACCTGTGCTTCTGTCTTCTATTTCTGGTAGACGGTGATATAATTAATAATAGTAACATTAATAATACTTAACATCACAGAAAGTATTTATTGGGCACTTACTATAAGCTAGGTGCTGTTATATGTGCTTCATATTGCCAAACTATTTGATCCTCAGAACTTCATGAGATTGATAAAATTGTCATTGTCATTTACAAATGAGAAGATGGAAGTCCAGAGACTTGTCTGAAGTTATACAACTAGTAGTGGCAAAGCCAGGAACTCAAGATTTGGAATCTGGCTTTAGGATCTGTGCTCTAAACCACTACGCTATACTGCCTCTGATAGAGGACTTTCTCCCTGGTATTTCAACAGTGAATTAACAGGTGTGTGGGTGTCTGTGTGTGCGTGTTGTGTATGTGTGTACACATATATGTATATTAGTTATGATATATACCATATTGTGTTAGTATATGTGCAGTCTAGTCTTTCTATATGTGTGCAACAAAAAGTTTTCAGAAAAAATTAAGTTATGCTTACTTATGTTTACTTCAGCAGGATTGACTTCACGGGCTCAGAATTTGTTGAGAAAACTGAATAAAACAGCAGAAAGATAGATTTTTAAAAATGATTTAATGATTACAAGTAAATATGATTATTAGACTTGCATAACCACTGATTTGTTTTAAAAGAACTATCCTATGTGTTTTACGTGGTGTTTGCTTATCAAAACTGTCAATCCATAAACCAAACAGGTAGCAGGCAAGAAAACCCAAGACAGAAAGAAAGAGATGAAAATTAGAGGATTCTTTTAATCTCCTTAAGCCCCACCACATACTATTGTGAAAAGAAAAAGGTGATATAGATGATGGTTTTGGTCAAGAATGTAAAGAGGTATTTTTGTCACTTTCACCTCCACAACACCACCGTTGTCATAGGCCACCAGTCTCCTATCTCCTATTTGAGACTCCTGGACCCATTTTTAAAGATATAATTTGTTCTTCCTTTCAAAGTGGAATCATAAAATTATGGAAGGAAGAGGGATTTTAGCAGTGTTCCCTCTTGCTTCCAAGAGCAAGCACAACAAATCTAAGTCTGGATGTTATATTCTCTAAGTAGTTTTATTAGTACCTAGCCAAGAAGTTTGTGTGCAGGGAACCTATATTGAATTTTATAACTGACCTTTTTAAAAATTGCAGATACATATGGCTTATTTGTTATTATATAAGACTCTGTGTCTTGTTTCCCAGCATTTATATGGCTGATTTTTTTTTTTTTTTTTTTTTTTGCGGTATGCGGGCCTCTCACTGTTGTGGCCTCCCCCGTTGCGGAGCACAGGCTCCGGACGCGCAGGCTCCGGACGCGCAGGCTCAGCGGCCATGGCTCACGGGCCCAGCCGCTCCGCGGCATATGGGATCCTCCCAGACCGGGGCACGAACCCGTATCCCCTGCATCGGCAGGCGGACTCTCAACCACTTGCGCCACCAGGGAGGCCCTATATGGCTGATTTTTAAAACATGATCACATGTCTAACATATTAGAAAATAAATACCTGATACAACATGAGCTTTGGCATATTTAGGATGTTACCAAGTGTCCAGAATTGGAAATATTGTTCTTTTAATGATATCCTGTGATTTAATTTAACCAGCAAGCTTTTATATGATTAATATTTATAGTCAAAGCTGTGTATATTCTGTATATTCCCTATAAACTTAAGAAGCATCCTTTGTCAATGGTAAAAGGGGAAATAAGGGTTTTAGAAGAGAAAGTAGACACTGGTTGTCAGTTTATTATTGCCTAGGACTTTTTTTTTTTTTTTTTTTTTTTTTTTGTGGTACACGGGCCTCTCACTGTTGTGGCCTCTCCCGTTGTGGAGCACAGGTTCCGGACGTGCAGGCTCAGCGGCCATGGCTCACGGGCCTAGCTGCTCCGCGGCATGTGGGATCTTCCCGGACCGGGGCACGAACCTGTGTCCTCTGCATCGGCAGGCAGACTCTTAACCACTGCGCCACCAGGGAAGCCCTCGCCTAGGACTTTTATAAAAAAATTCAGAATATGACAATGCATTCAGAAATATCAAAGTTCAAACTGTTTAAACTTAATTTGCATCATATTACATCAGATCAAATTTCTAGTTATTTCTTCAGTCAACATTTATAATATGCCTGTATTTTAATAAAGATCCAAGAAATAGAGTAAGCTTTGGTTTTACTACAAATGCATTGCCTGTATTTATTATAGAGATAAGCCTAGCAGACATTTAGCATACATTTATGTTAGTTAAACCAGTGTCACCATATTGATACTCTTTTTCTAATTGGGAAATGGAACTGAGGTGACATTTTTATCATGACGTCCTCTGTGATTGACACATGTCTGTGCTGAAATACATTTATGTGCAAATTCATAGTGTCAATAGGATAATTTCCCTTCAGATAAAGTACTCTTTTAGAAAACTTAGAAATTCAAGAAAGGCAAAGAGATATTTGATAACACCCTCTTTGAAAATGGAGAAGGCAATAAAATACTAAATTGTTAGAAGTTACAGTTTAGAAATATGTATCTGCTTTATTTGTTACGATTAGAGAAGAATGGATTGAATTAATCTTTGAAGCAGAATTGTAGCAAACTATCTGTGTCAAACATTAACTGCATTAAAAGAACCCATTATTTGTCTTTTGTTCTCTGTCCTTTTAAAATACATAAATGCCTCTTTATTATATTTCATTATCAAAGTTTTGTTTAGAGTTCAGTATTTGCAAATTTGACAGGTTAAAAAGTAAGCTAGTCTACAGATGACATATTTGAGAACTTACGAACTTATCTCTCTCCAGTCTAGATTTTTATGCCATTCTCTAGATGATTTCTTTAACAAAGGTCCTTTCAAGTCCAAACACCTATAAAATTTCAAAAGTAATGTTCAGTTTGATTCTTCTTATTTTTATTATTCTTCCTATTATTTTACTTGTAATCTCTTTTATTCCCTTCAATGAAAAAAGAAAGATACAAAAACAATGACCTGAATCTACAAGGTAAATGAATGCTGTAGGTTATGCAAATGATATTGTTGAACTTTTACCTTTTACACTGACTATAGAAAAAATCTGATAACCTGAATGCCTCCCATGTTTCTAGAGATTAATGAGAATAGTTGTATTGTTACTCATTTCAAACCAGTGTTTGTTGCAGAACTGGCTTCTCTAATGTGCATTTTGAAAGCATAAAATAAAGAAAAGAAATCAAAATGACCTAAATTTTGAAGCCAGATCATAGTAAAAATGAAGAAGAAACTGCTCCCTTTCTCTCCACTGGTTTGCAATTGAGCCCCAATTTCCTAAAGTTCCTCAAACCAAAGGGAGAAAATAAGAAGAGAAAAAAAGACGAGGAGAGAAGGAAACACAGCTGTACAGAAAGACATATATTGAAAAAGAAGCAAGAGAGAAAAATGAAAGCAAAAATTAGTCTTGTAAAGATGGAGAGACTGAGCTGTAGAAACTGGTCACATAAATAGTCATGAAATGAAAAGTTTCAGATTTGTATTGAAGTTAAAAAAAAAAAAAAAAAACTACTTAGAGAAAGGCCAACAGGCCAGACTAAATAATCCTCGACTTACCGTCCAATTCTGAATCCCATATTAGCTGCAGAGATTTTAATGTAAATATGCCATTACACTGTCATTACAGTGATCAGGCTTCATGGCTCACAGGTCACATCTCAGCCACTGTTAATTTTGCAGGCAAAAGCTTTTTTTCTCTTGAAATGTTAATAACTTTCTATTAGTTAATGTAGCGTGACTAAAATTCAGATTAGATATAATTCATTTTAATATCTGTGACTGGCTATCCTGATCATTTAGCAATGGTTTCCAGCTGAATACAAGATGCTAAATTGGACTCATTTGCATAGCCCTGTTAAAGGAATGCCATTCTAGAAATGTAGGCATCTTCAAATTAATTTAAGATATTATTTTTCTCCTGGTTTTGCTGCTAGGATAAAATCTTTGGTTGGCAACTAATTGAAGTTACCATGGGCTGAATATACATTCTTTTCTCTGCCCACCCTCCCATCTCCCAAGGGGAAAGAAAAACAAAACACTAGTCAGGAGTATTAACTGATGAGTGCAGAAGATACCTAGTTCCTCAGAACCTTGAGGGCTCAATTTAGTAAGTCTGATGTTGTTACACGAATCTGAACTATTGACAAGGTCTGTAGCAACCAGGTCCTGAAGAAGATTTAGTTCTACCTTTACAAACCTGTTTTTAACTTCATTATGTAGGTGCAGTGTATCACTACCTGTCCAGTGTATGGAGTCCGGTTTGTTGAACTGGATGATAAGATCTGCTTTCCAAGGAAGCCTGCACCAGAGTGGAAAGCATTATTGTTATTAATCATAGATGGAATCTGTTTTTCCCTTCCTTTGCATATCTAACACCCATTAGTGCTAATGGAAAACACAGACAATACATTCATGCAACATGGGGCAACCAGACCCTTGAATTATCAATGCCAGCGGGTCGATGTTCACGTGAACAATTCAGGCAGTGCACCTGTGGAAGGGATTAGGGATTCTTTGTAACTTGATCTAATTTTTCAACCTTATCATATTTGATTATTTCTTTTCCTTTCAATTAAAATGCAAACAATTTATAATTTTGCTCTCTTCCCATTTCTTCAGGTATCACAAACTTTGTGAAAAATACATGTAAATAATCTTTTACAGCTAGGTCAAAGTTTTGATTCAGGAATCCTAGAAGATCTCTAGAAAGTTAAAAACTGAAATAAACAAATTTAAAATATTTTTTCTTGATCTCACTAACTTAAAAAGTATTAAAAATTTTCACTTTTATGAATGCAATCATTATTCACTTATATAAAGATATTTGGCTTTAGGAACTACATGGTTAGTTTCATTGAAAAATAATTTTCAGAAATGATTGTATAATTATTTTTATCCCAAAACAAAAATATGTCTCAGATAAAGAGAATGTTTATCAAGATTTCTTTTTATTAATTTGATTATTTCTAGAACATTAGAGAAAATATATGAGTTGGAAAAAAGTCTCTTTATGGTTCTACTCTTGCCCCTTTCCTTCTTTCTCTTCCTCTTCTTCCTTTTTCCCCTGGGGTAAAAATATCAGATTTTTAATATCAGGTTGTCATCCCTGCCATTTCCCTCAACCCCTTCCCCTCAATAATTTAATGAAAAGTATATCATTCAGCCACTGTATGTGTGAGAGAAATGGAGAAACTTCCAAGAAAAAATAAATTAAAATAAATTCTAGCAGAGATTTTGAATAAACACAGAATTGGCAAGATTATTCTTTTCTAAAGTTTATAAGTGATAATTTTCAGTTGTTTAGTTCCTGTGGAAAATAAATCACTAGGAGTTATTCATAAGATGCCAACCAAATATTAAACATGGGTAATGACTGGCAATTGGGCAATTGAGTAACGAGAATGTCAGCTCCTGAGATTGGGCAATTGAGTAGCTAGAATGTCAGCTCCTGAAAATACTTGGAATTTTCGTTGGTTCCCTCAAAAGAAGACAGTAAATATGGACTAAAAGTTTTGTTGGCAGCTTTCATCTCAGCCTATAAGCATTATCAAGTAATACATGTCCCTTTCTATATGATGTCTCTCTACCAGCTTACCTCCCTCTTTCCCTTCACAGCTAAACTTCTTGAAAGAGTGATTATTTCTATTTCCTTCTTTCTCTTCACTCCTTAGTGCACTTCTACCTTCACCTTACTCCTAAGGTTCTACAGTCTGGCTTCCCTTTTTCCCATCTCACCACTGAAACTTCTCATGATCTATTGCTGACTGAATCAAATCCATGTCAGTGCCTCCATCTCCAGTCTAGTCAGTCTGTTGAGTCATTTGATCAACTGCTGAAATGATCAATCCCATCCCAAGTACCCATTTCTGTTCCAAGGTTCTAGGATAGGTACTGGAAGATATGGAACATACCTAGGGTATAAAAGCCTGGATATGTAGTAGATTTTGAAAAATTTTCCCTGTTAATTTTGAAATGGTACCTATATTCTAGTCACGGTTCCTTAGACATCTACTTCTAAGGTGTTAAATGCCAGCTATGTTGATGTCACCCAAATCTATAGCTTGAACTTGGGCTTCTTTCTTGCCAGCCTAAGCTAAATATCTAATGGTCTACTGGCTATTTTCACCAGACTGTACAATAGTCAGATCAAAAGAACAGTGTGCAAACTAGTTCCTCATCCTTTGTCTACCATAACCTGGTTCAGAATAGTAACATTTACCTTGGCATCCAATTCAGAAGTGTGAGAGTCATCCTAGAGTTACTAAGTCTATGCATCCAGTTGGTCACTAAGTTCTAATAATTATATTTCCTTAATAAGTCTCTAATTTCAGCCTGTCTCCTTCTTTTTTTGCGGTATGCGGGCCTCTCACTGTTGTGGCCTCCCCCGTTGCGGAGCACAGGCTCCGGACGCGCAGGCTCCGGATGCGCAGGCTCAGCGGCCATGGCTCACGGGCCCAGCCGCTCCGCGGCATATGGGATCCTCCCAGACCGGGGCACGAACCCGTATCCCCTGCATCGGCAGGCGGACTCTCAACCACTTGCGCCACCAGGGAGGCCCTCTCCTTCTTTATTTACCACATCAGGTCAGGCTTTTATAATTTCTGACTGGGACTATTTTTACTACTCTTACCTCTTTTCACTGGCCACCTCTAATCCAATTTATCTTCATAGCCAGAGTTGCATTTTCACAGTACAAATCTCATTGCTCCTTCTGTTAAAATCCTTTACAAGCCTCTTCATCACACTTAAGGTCAGAAGTCTCTGTATTGTAAATGTTTCCCTTGATGATTGGCCCCTTACCGGCTGTCCAACCCTACCCCCTGCATTATCCACACTGCACTCTGTGCTCCAATCTGGATTAATTATTCCCATTTCCTGGAAGGAACCATGCAGTTGCTTGCTTCTGTGCCTTTGCTTGTACTGTTTCCCTTTTCTGAACACTCTCCTCTCACCCCTTGCCCACTTGGGAAATTCTTTCTCATTCTTCAGTACTCAACTCAATTGTTATCTTCTCTAGCAAGCCTCCTTGCTACCCTCTCCCATGACTTCAGATAGTGTTAAACACTCGGCCCTCTGTGCCCCATGGTACCTAGCTCATACCTTGAATGTACTAAAGTGAGAAATACATACATACATATATGTATGTATGTATGTATATATAGTGGGTGCCTAGAGAATAGGGGCAGGTATTGGCCCAAAGTAGAACCTTTATAAAATTTTTTTGAATTAATAAATGAATAGTAAGTGTGTGTTTCTACCATCAAACATCTAACCTTTGTAAAATCGATCCTAAATTCATCTTGTCTCCCTAAAGTTTCATTTCCCCAAAAGCATCCCTGTCTGATCTTTGAGCATAAAATCTCCCAGGATGTTAAGAAAAAAAATTCACTTTGAAAATGTGAGATTTCAGACTGGTGCTTAGATTCTTTAGTTGCTTCTAGCTTTTCCTAAAATCACCTGGAATTTCCAGGGGTTTTTTTTTTTGTTGTTGTTGTTTTGTTTGTTTTTTGTTTTTTAGATATTTCAAAACTCTTTATGGATTTAGAGGATATTTCCCTGGACAATGATGTTGGATTTTTCCATTTAGAGTAAAGATACTTGATAATTAGCTTGAAACAGATCTTCCCTTAAAATAATTTTATTTATAAAGGCTTAGAAGGAAAAACTTAGCTTGATTTCAAACATCTTATTCTCTGGTAGATTTCATTATTTAAAAAAAGTATTTTAAGACACAGAATAGCTTGGGTCAGATTTTAGAACTTCAAAATCTACCAGAGTCCCTTGGGAGAGTTTTCCTTATAGAAAATTCCCCATTCACTACTGTGAATCCTTCTCCAAGTTTGGAGAGATACAAATCTCTTCTGTCTTTTATTATTTCAGGATTTTATATCTGCATTATACAAATGCAGTAGTGTACATATGCTGCACTAACATGGAACAATTAAAAAGATGAGATCTTAACCTTAACACAAAAAGGTAACCACAAATTAACAAAGCAGTTGCATAGAAAAGAACCTGCAGTTGTATCTTCCTGTTACATAAGTCCAGTGACACCACACTTAGACATCCTAGCATGGGTTAAAATAAGAAAGAAATGGTTAAATGGTGATTGACTGTTTTAATAAAGTGAAGCTTCTTATTTCAGAGAAAGAAATAACCTCATAACAGTCAGATTAAAATCATCTGGTCACTTCATTATAGTTATCCTATTAGTTTACCTGTTTATTTTTTACTTTTCTTCTAGATTTTTCATGACCTAAATATTAAAGCATGAATATATCCATCAGCATTTATATTAAAATATTTTCTCATTTGTCACTATTTCAAATTGCCTGTTACGATGAAAGCTATTAGACTGTATCTTCTGCAAATTTCATTTGTGTACTTTCAATCTACTGACCTCTTTTCTTTATTCTAAGATATTAATAACATTTCTAAGCATTTGAGCAATTACATGAGATTATAATAACATCAGTATAAGGATCACAAGAAATAACCAGTGGTTTCAAAATGCTACTGTGATCTAATTTTGTTGGGACAAACGTCTAGGAGGATGAATGGTGATGGGATTAAACATCCAGTTAATTAGTGGTTATCTAGAGACTGGGTGAGGAGGAGGTGGATATTGAGAAGGTGGTGATGAGGATTGAGAGAAAAGGACAAAACTATGAGATAGTTAGAAGAAAAAAAGTATTTAACAGTAGTGAATTTGATGACATTAAGATACCAAAGGCTAAAAGAGGACTTCAGGGTTATGAACTTGGATGTTTATAAGAGTGATCTGACTACCAATTGATTATTGGGTACAAATGGTAATTTTTAAATATGAAGATAACTTCAGTTGGAGACTTGTTGAGTTTGAGGCAGCATTTCTCTACTTAAGTAAACATAACCTATATATACAGACAGGTATTTGGGATACTATAATGGAACATGAGAGTGACACAGACACAGAAAAAGGTTAAAATATCTATAATGCAGCAAGTTATTGAACTGAATTTGGTCAGTAAGAAGCCAGGACAATCAGAAAAAAGTGCCACGGGTTGTCTACCTTATTCACATAGTAAGTGTTTGATAGTAGTTTAATTGACCTATCCTCCAAGAAAAAATGTTAATTCTCTCCCTCCCTCTCTCCTTCTTTCCCTCCCTCCCCTTCCCCTTCCTTCCCTCCCTCTCCCCCTCTTTCCTTCTTTCCTTCCCCTTCGCTTTCCTCCCCTCCCTCCCACCCTGCCTCCCTTCTCTCCTTCCTTCCTTCCTTCCTTCCTCCCTCCCTCCCTCTCTTCCTCTCTTTTTCTCTTCTTCCTTTTTTCCTTCTCCTCCCTCACTCCTTCTGTTCCTCCTCCTACCCCTCTTTCTCTTCCTCCTTCTTGTTTAACATGTTTACTTTCTAGTTTTCTATACAGAGGAAAGAAATCATGATAGTTCAGAACCAGAGGAGGAAGATCCCATTGTAGAGTATCACTGAATACTGTTCATTTTTATAAATTGTTATTTTAAGCCCCAATGCTAAAGCATGAAAAGTCTGACAAAGAAAATCCTATAAGAGGGCCTCCCTGGTGGCGCAAGTGGTTGAGAGTCCGCCTGCCGATGCAGGGGATACGGGTTCGTGCCCCGGTCTGGGAGGATCCCATATGCCGCGGAGCGGCTGGGCCCGTGAGCCATGGCCGCTGAGCCTGCGCGTCCGGAGCCTGCGCGTCCGGAGCCTGTGCTCCGCGACGGGGGAGGCCACAGCAGTGAGAGGCCCGCATACCGCAAAAAAAAAAAAAAAAAAAAAAAAAAAGAAAATCCTATAAGAAAAAAAGGAATCCTAAGATGGCTTTAAGAAATAAATATAGAAACTCAAATTACTGTTTCACAATACCAAGTATTTTATTTTTGGTGTGATAAAAAAATCTAGTAAAAATGAGTCACCCATAAATTTATGCAGATTGAGATTTTTTTTACAACATCCATGTAAATTAATTCATGCCCCCCCATACTTTTTGTCAGAAATACAAAAAAGAATAGGAGAAATGATGGAATTTATTTTTATACTTTATTTTTAGATGAGAAAACTTCATATTGGCAAATGAGATCAAATATGTTCACAGGTTACACATTTAAGGTGATCCTTGAAATACAGAACCTTATTCATGAAATAATGGATAGTTTCACTGAAAATCTCCAACTTTTTGGATTTTTAAAGTTTAAACATTGAGAGTAAATTGAGATTTATCACTAACGTATCACCAGAAACTGCAAGACCCAGCCTCTTTGCTCTGGGAAAAATAAGTGCACAATTTAAATGCGCACATATGATAATGCACAATTTAAACAAATAAAAACAAGTATTCACCAGGAATACTATTTGCTAAGTTATTTCCCCAAGTCAAATGTGACTGTAAAAGTCTTAGATTACATTATCCTGCATTACTCATCAACCTGTACTAAAACTGATCTCCCCCATTATTTTCCTTCATTTCAATCTATTTTCCGTAAAGTATCCAGAATGATTAAAACAAAGCAAACCAACAACACAACGAGATTATGTAATGCCTCTGCTTAAAATCATTCAATGACTTCCACTATTCCTTAGAATAAAATCAAATTTCTTATTATAGCCAGTGAGGCCCTGCAAGGCCAAACACCTTTTCCCCTTTCCGTCTTCATCACTAACCCCTCTCCTCATCTTTAACTGGCCTTCAGTTATGCTGGATTCCTTTTAGTTCACAGACCAAGACAAACTCTTTCCCACCTTATAGGCCATGTATATTCTTCCTCCTATGCCTGGAAGGCATGGTCCAGTTTTTCACCAACAGGGCTCTTCCTCATTCTTCAAGTCTCAGCTTGAAAGATATATTTACAGATAAAAATTTTTTGACCTTAGTAATTCTTCCTTTCATGCACCCGCCCCCAGTATTACCTATCAAAACATCTTTATAGAACTTTTTCAGCTTGTAATTTTATAATGTGTATACAAACTCACAGCCATACATACATCCATACTGTGTCTGTGTCTCTATATCCTTATGTATGTGTGCATGTTTATACTTTATTAAGAAAATATATATTCCAAAAGTACACAAATATTAAGTGATCACTGAATTTTTCAAAGTGAATACATCCATGAACACACTTGTCACTTCCATCTAGATCAAGCTATAGAACGTTAGCTGCATGCCAGCCAGTCTTGCTTGAGGCAGTTGCAGTTAACTACCAAACTTCCCTCAAAGATGAAGTATATTGTGACTTCTATCACAACAGATTACAATGACCTCTTTTTGAATTTTTGTGCCTAAATCCTCTCAACATTTTGTTATGGGATTCATCCACTTTGTAGTATTAATACATAGATTCTCACTGCTGTGTAGTTTTCCATTATACTGTATATGACAATTATAATTATCCATCCTATTCTTGCTGCATGATGCTTCTTGAACATTGTTGCATATGTCTTTTGGTGCACATATATATGCAATTTGGGGGAAAATGCAGTCGCTACCACAGGGTATGCACATGCATAGTTTTAGTAGATACTGCCAATTAATTTCCAAGATGTTTGCATGTGTGTACAAGTAGCATAAGAGTTCCAGTTGTTGTATATCCTTACCAACACTTGGCATTGATATTCTTTTTAATTTTAGATTTTCTGGTGTATGTGTATATGTGTATTGGTATGTAATTTTGGTTTTAATTTGCATCATCCTGGTGACTAACAATATTAAGTAAGAACTTTTTGTTATGCTTATTGGCTCTTCAGCTGTCCTCTTTTGGAAATGTCTGTTCATGGCTTTTCCCCATTTTTAATTTGACAGTCTTTTTTGTGATAGATCTGTAGTTTAAATGAATACATATTTAAATATATCTGCTTATATATATGTATATATAATATATATAATGTATACATTTTATATGCATATTTTCTCTCACTTGAATGTTTGCCTTTTCACTCTCTTAAGGTATGTTTGATGATCAGTGAGTCTTAACTTTTTAAAAATAAATTTATTTATTATTTTATTTATTTTATTTTTGGCTGTGTTGGGTCTTGGTTGCTGTGCGGGAGCTTTCTCTAGTTGCGGCGACGGGGCTACTCTTCCTTGTGGTGCATGGGATTCTCATCATGGTGGCTTCTCTTGCTGCGGAGCATGGGCTCTAGGTGTGCGGGCTTCAGGAGTTGTGGCACGTGGGCTCAGTACTTGTGGCCCACAGTCTCTAGAGCGCAGGCTCAGTAGTTGTGGTGCATGGGCTTAGTTGCTCCACAACATGTGGATCTTCCTGGACCAGGGCTTGAACCTGTGTCCCCTGCATTGGCAGGCGGATTCTTAACCACTGTGCCAACAGGGAAGCCTAAGTCTTAATTTTAATGATGTTCAACCTTAGTTTTTCTTTATGGTTATTTTCTTTGTGTCCTATTTAAGAAGACTTTACCTAAGCCAAGGTCATAAAGATATTCTTCTATGTTATCTTTTACTAGTTTTATTGCTGTATCTTTCACATTTATTTCTATCACCCATCTAGAGTTTATTTTTGGTATTGTAAAATAAGGGCCAAGATATATTTTTTCCTCAATTTCATATCCAATTATTTTTGTACCTTCTTCCCCCACTGCACTGCTTTGTTGTAAATCAGGGGAGCATATATATATACATTTGTTTGTGGACTCTATTCTCTTGCATTGTTTCACAATGCACATTTTAATTACTGTCCTTAAAGTAAATAAGTCTCGATCTCTGATAATGTAGATCCAACAGCTTTGTTCTTCAGTATTGCCTTTGCTGTTTTGGGCCTCTTGCATTTCTATAAAGATCAGCTTGTCAGTCTTCACACGATAACCTATTGGATTTTGATTGCTTTGAATTTACAGTTTAATTTTGGAGAGAATTGGCATGTTTGCAATATGGAATTGTCCAGTCATGAACATGGCATATCTGTAATGAGCCATTGGTCCTTCACTTTTGCCTGCCTGTGAGAAATAACTTAAACTGACAATGTGTTTGGGTGTTGCCCACCATTCCAAACTGAGTGAGACCCTTTCAAACCCTGGTAGAGAGCTGCTGCTTTACCTGGTCTGCCTTGCCCTGGCTCACCAACTGCCCTTGGGAGGGGTTTTGAAAGCTGACCCAAAACAGAATGCATAATTTCCACTCCTCTTTCTCAAATCCCAGCCGCTTTCATGCATAAATTCTTCTCAGAATATTGTGTACCTCTTTGTGTTTTCCAGAGTCTTGAAATGTTTTCTGTTAATTTTGTAAAACTTCAGAGTTGCTTTTGGGGAGATGAATTTGGCTCAGTCATAGCCAAAAGTTAAATAATGATTTCCTTCCAAGAATTTGTTAATTTAATTGAAGTGGTGAAACTTACTGTCATAAAGTCAAATATTCATATATTGATATTTTAGTAGTTATTGAAGAGGTTATAATTTGAACACTTAATTTATTAGAATCTACCTTAAATTATTACTATTTCCACTTGTTAGAAAATGCAAGGGCTTTAGAACGCTTAACTCCATTTATCTCTTTTGTTTCTACATATTTTTTAAAGCTCCAGCATCTTTTATCATTATTTAAAGTAGGAGCTGGGGAACTATGACCCATGGACAAAATCCTGCCCACTACCTGTTTTTTGTTTGTTTTTTTAATGACTTGTGAGCTGAGATTGGTTTTTACATTTGTAAATGGCTGAAAAAAAATCAAAGCAGTAGCATTTAAGATATGTGAAAATTATATAAAATTAAAAATTTATGTTCATAAAGTTTTATTGAAAAGCAGCCACACTCATTCATTGCATGTTTTCTATGGCTGCTTTCCAACACAACAGCTGAGTTAGGCAGTCACTGTGACAGAGACCATATATGGTGCTCTCATCACTTTATACTGCTGGTAAGTGCACTACACGTTGCAGTAGTG
Organism: Mesoplodon densirostris; assembly: GCF_025265405.1. Lineage (NCBI taxonomy): Eukaryota > Metazoa > Chordata > Mammalia > Artiodactyla > Ziphiidae > Mesoplodon > Mesoplodon densirostris. The sequence continues at coordinate 82,607,914 of NC_082668.1, read as the reverse complement.
CAGTTCTAACTCATCAGAGTTCTGAGAGCCATACAGATTGCTGAACTGCAACACTATTTTTTTTTACACTAGTGCAGAGCCACAATGGCAATTGAATGCCATGCTTTTAAGACACAGTGGAGTGTGAATTACTTTGTTATCAAATTAGATGACAAAGCATTGTGTTTTTTAACAATGACACTATAGCTGTGCTAAAAGAATACAGTATACATTGGCATCACCAGACTAAGCACTCATCACAGTATTCACAACTCATAGGAAAGCAACAGTAAGAAAAATTAGAAAATTTAATATGAAATATCTCATCAAAAGAGAATTTCTTCACACATATAAAAAATGAAAATGATTCTGCAACCAGAGTAATGGACATATATATGGCAATTACCCTTCTTAAAGTTAGTAGACCTTTTTGTTTCTGTTTGGAAAATTCTTACCCCATGTCTTCTGAAATATTGCTTCTACCCTTTCATTACGCTTCTCCTTCTTTGATTCCAGCTACACATATGTTAGAGCTTTCTCTGTGACCCAGTGCCACTTATGTTATTTTATATATATTTCATCCTTTTTTCCTTTACTGTTTCATTCTTGATTTTCTACTTGCCTCTATTGCTATTAAATCTATGTATTGATTTCTTAATTTTAGTTGTTTTGTATTTTGCTTTAGAATTTCTATTTGAAACCTTAATATAGATTTACTTTCTACTGTGAAATTCTCCATCTTTTTATCATTTTTTTGGTATATATCAATAATAGTATCATTGACCTCTATTCTCCTTGATGTGAGTTGGCAAATTTTTCAAGGAGAAAATACAACGTTAAACGTTAGGGTCACCTCAGTGATTTTCCATTTTCTTAGGAAATAGGCTTCTCAAGTTCTGGTTCCCTTGGTTATCTTCCACAGCCCTCAGACAGTGCTTTCTTTCTTTGTCCCTCTGTGTGTGTGTGTGTGTGTGTGTGTGTGTGTGTGTGTGTGTGTTTTGCCCAGCTCCTATAGTTTTACTCAGGAAGATAAATATTCTGAAATAAAACTATCCCAGTTCCTGGCCCATGGGTAGCACTTAGCAAATATTTTTGAGTGAGGTAATTAACTAAACTGAGTTTGTGCTGAACATCTCATAATGGGTATTTTAGTTATACTAGAACTCCAAAGAATGTAAAGGAGCAACATTTTTCCTACCTGACATTGAGGCAGGAGATAGATGGGTCCCAGGATGAGCAGCTGGAGCTCGTCCCCTGTGGACAGATACTCCAAAATAGCAGGAGGGAAGAGAAGCTGAGCCCTGCACAGGTAAGAGATAAAAGACCACATATTCCTCATTCTCGAAGTCAAGGAGACCTTCGGACTACACATGCGCAGTAAGGCTCCTTGAAGGTCAGAAAGGGAGGGGGCACCACCCTATAGTAGGTGATGTCAACCTATAAGATAGGCCTCTTCGCTAGAATCCATCTTGGCTAAAAGATGTGTGAGCACACATGGGAGGACCCTGAGATATACCAAATATGGACTCAGAAGCAGGCAAAGCCAGATGATTGGCCAAAGGAAACCTGGAAGACATGCCCCGTACAAGTGATTCAAACTACCATGAGGGTGCAAGTCTCTCTCTGAGCCTGCGGTGTGTCTATCCACACTTACCCTTTTTCTCCTAATAAACACTACTTGTTTCACAACTTTCCATCTCTATGTGGAAATTCATTTCTACACAGCTGACCGGCCAGGGCCTTGTCACTGGCCACTGGTCCCTGGTGGTCTAGTGGCTAGGATTCAGTGCTCTCACTTCTGTGGCCTGACTTCAGTCTCTGGCCAGGAACCAAAATCCTGCTTCAAACTGCTGCAGACCGAGGACACCCGAGATCAACATTAGTTCAAGGTCTCTTACTCATGAAAAAGCCTAAGGTGAGGGGAAACAGAGAGGTGCAAAATAGAGAGAAAACTTTATTTTTATTTTTGACCTTGCAAATTTGAACCAAAACAGAGACTCTTAGTAAATTAAACCTTTTCTCAAAACCCATTTCCTAAATTCTGCCCAAAATTATTATGAGAAATGATCTCCAAAAATAAAAGTAACAAAAATTATTTTCAGATTTAAAAGAGGTTATGATTCCCCTGAAGCTGTGTGATTAAAAGGGAAGAAACTAATAAATTACCAACTCCTTGTTTACTTGTGGTAAGGAGAGATATTGTGCTCTGAGACTTACTATGAGCAATACTGTTAATAGCATGTGGCTTCTAATCCTTCATGCTCTTCAAAACATTTTCAAACCCTAAGTCTGTGTCAACTTCATACCAACCTTGTGAGCAGGGCTGAGACTTGAGTTAGGTTAATGAGGCACCAGGGGCACAAAATTTAAGGAGGAACTCACTCTTAAGGTCATGCAAGTTTCAAGCCTACACTTGAATAACCCTGTATTTGCATGGTCTTGGGAGTGAGCGCTTCTTAAATTTTGTGCACGAGGTGTCTCACTTGTCTCACCCTACCATCAGTTATACCTGGGGTGGGTAGACCAAAATTTATTCTCATGACTTTGTGGAAGCAGGCATAGAAAGTTAATGTGATTTCCCTAAGACCATATTGGAACCTAGAAGACTGATCAAGGGAAATAGAAATATAACTTCGGTAAATATGAGTAGCATACACAATTTTTTTTTTTTTTTCCAGTACACGGGCCTCTCACTGTCGTGGCCTCTCCCGCTGCAGAGCACAGGCTCCGGACGCGCAGGCTCAGTGGCCATGGCTCACGGGCCCAGCCGCTCCGCGGCACGTGGGATCCTCCCGGACCGGGGCACGAACCCATGTCCCCTGCATCGGCAGGCGGACTCTCAACCACTGTGCCACCAGCAAAGCCCCACAATTTTTTTGTAGTACCAGAAAGCCAGGTGCAGTGCTAGTCAAACTTAGATCAAAGCCATGTGAATACTTTAGAGCAGTGGTAGTAAATGTAAATTTCATAGGATCTGTCCCCATATATCCCTTATGCTTCACAACCTGAAAGAATACTATTTTTGGTTTCTGGGTGGTACACATTGATTTTATTACTTCTTGTTGTTTTTGTTGATCTCTACCGCACCAATCAGGCTTAAATTTGAATTAACAGATGACACTTAAATTTTGGCAAGCCTTAGTTATGAAATCAAACTATTATTGTATACTCTTTTTTTTTTTTTACCATAGCAGATGCAGCACTAGTCTCTACAAACAAGGTAATAAAGGCATTTGCAGTCAGCATCTACAGAAAAGGTCCAAGAGATTCGATTTACCTACCAGAGTGGGCTGTCTCTGTTTAAGAATGTGAAATGATTTACACGTGTTAATGGGCATGCATTATTGTTGAAATGCTGCTCAATTAAGGCATCTGTGGAACTACAGAAAGGGCTGTGTTGAAAATGAGTACACCTGTTTGCAACCTGCTAAAAGGTGCATTGAGGATAAGATGTAGTTATCCAAAATTTTAAAAAGCAGGGATTAGGGCTTTCCTGGTGGCGCAGTGGTTGAGAGGCTGCCTGCTGATGCAGGGGACACGGGTTCGTGCCCCAGTCCGGGAAGATCCCACATGCCGCGGAGCGCTGGGCCCATGAGCCATGGCCGCTGAGCCTGTCCGGAGCCTGTGCTCCGCAACGGGAGAGGCCACAACAGTGAGAAGCCCACGTACGGCCAAAAAAAAAAAAAAAAAAAAAAAAAAGCAGGGATTAGAAAGCCTTATTTCTTTTTAGTCTTCTTTTTTCTCTATGCAGTGTCTTTCTCAGGTATGAACTGAAAACTTCCTTTTGGATCAGAGTCATTTCACTTAGGTGCTAAGGTTGAGTTTAAAGTGCTGTCTCTTAAGTGAAGGTCAGTGGTTTATCCATTATAGCACCCAAACCCAAATACTTCTAGCAATTAATTATATCTATATCTGATTTTATAGAGTAAAATAATAAAGAAATGACGGTCAGCAGTTTTAGGAAATACAAGTTAAAGGTGTCCTATCATTTAAAATGATATATCATTTTGGAAAGAAAATTTAAAAGCTGGTAAATGCAATCTAAAATTAAATACAGATTTTGAATTTCAGGCTGTGAAGCTGAAAAGATCAAAGGAAAGTCTTTCTAGTACTTTGGAGTTTAGTATAATACTTCCTGGGAGGTCATTTACTCCCATAATTTAGTCTGACTTATTTTGGCTTCAGGTCCATTAAAAATGTGCAGCAAAAATGGAGGCCTCTTTTTACTTTAATTTTCAACAGCAACTTGTCAGTAAAAAAGAAAGGTGTCTGAAAGAGGATCATCTATCATAGTCCTAATAGCTTTCAAATCTTCTGACTTTTTGAGGCTGATTGAGAGAGAAACTTGCCTTGAAATGTCTGCACTTTAACTCTTTCCACAGTTCTGTGGAGGAGTATTACATTCAATTCTAAGTGATGCTCAAATGCAGTCACCACCCACTATGACACCCATGGTTATCACACCCTGGTTACGGAAATTTAGATGTCAAGAGGATTGGATGTGTCATTAGGTAGTTTCTTTCTGTCTGCTCTTTTCAAATGATTGAGTTCTACTGATGTGAGTTCAGCTCATCAGTGGATAGTCAAATACATAAAACAAAGTCCAGGTAAATAATTTCTTACCTTTTTTCATTTCCTCCTTTTCTTCCTGTATCTCCTTCTCTCCTTTCCTCTCTCTGTCTCTCTCTGTGTCCCCTCTCATCCTTGTCTCTCTCTCTCTCTCTCTCACATACACTAGGAAGGATAAGCTTTTTTTTTTTTTTAATCAGAGGCTACATTATGCAGAACCTAAAGCACTTGGCTGGAAGTCAGAAAAGGAAGAATCTTGTGTTCTATCTTCCTAAGCCTGTGGGTTTCATTGTATAAGTCATTTTCATTTCTGTAGTCTTCAGTTTTCCTTATTTGGAAAATAAGGGGGTTGAGTATGATGAGGTCTGAAGTCTTTTCTATTCCTGAACCTGTTCTGAGTATGCCTCCTCTGGAATCCTAGTAGTTACTATTTTACAGTGACAAATCCTACAGAGAAGTGCTTATCTCCTCTGAATTTGGGCCTAGAAAACTGACAAATGATTACCTTAATTGTGTCAATATAGTTCGACTAAGCTTTCTAAATAATTTTTCGTCACAGCAGATTTCCACCCACTGTGAGGATGGTAAACGGCTTTCAGCTCATGCTGAGTGGCTGCCTAGAGTCTTGTGCTGAGGATTGTGAAGTGGGGTCCAGGGAGTGCAATGAATTCTGAGCCCTAGCTTTCATTGGTGAGCAAGGGGTAAGTGGGGCACACCTACCACTTGTTTGTCATCCCTAACCTCCCTCATTGTCACTATTGTGGAAAATGCACTACAGCAAACACCTTACCATAAATTCCAGCTTGAATGAAATAAAATATAAGCCATAAACAAGGCTTTTGTAACCAGCTTTACATAGAGCTGCCAACTGCGGTTGCAAGCTCTACAAACTTACAGATTTCTAATACTTGGTGGTCCTGAAATTATTGTTATTTATTACCTTAAGAAATGCATATGTTTATGGACCCCCTAAACACACTCACAGAATGCAAGTATATTTTATTAAAATATCTTGGAACTTCAGGGCATTTATACTCTGCTTTTTAACATATTTTAGAGAGTCCCTAATAACTCACCTACTGAAATCCTCATACTTTAAACAATTCTATGTTTGCTTGGTTTAGATATGTCAAATGGCCATTTCTTGGACCACTTTTTGACTCAAATAAAATAAATTGCAGAATACCTGCAACATAAAGAAGCTTATTTGCATCTTATATGCTCCTTGACTTTTGCTGTTGAAAGGTTCTTACTACCATAATGCAGCCTCTATTGTGTTATAATTTAAATAAAGTGAACATTAAGTATTATAAAACATGTATTCTTATTCTAGTGGTAAAAGAAGATTGGTAGGAATTTTTAGATAACTTTATATATCTATCTGTCTACACACACATATACATGTACACAGATATATATATATATATATATATATATATATATATATATATATATATAAAGCCAAGCTACCACTTGGTGATCTGGCTACCACACACTTCTCAGAAACACTTATGATATCTGCTGAAGAGTTTGAAGTATGTATTAACCAATTGTGTAACATGCCGTAATCTGTTGTATTTTATGCAGAATTTTAGCCAAATCTTATGAAGCAATACAAATCATCTGTTGACCTATTTGAATTTTTTTGGAAGGTTTTTATATTGTAACTTTTATTTTTATGTAATTTCAAACTACAGAAAAATTGCAAGCTGCAAGAATGGTTCAAGTAATACACTATATCCTTTATTTATTCACTGATTTTTTTACTTTTCCTCCATTTATTCTCTGTTTCACTCTCTCCTTCCTTCTCCCTGCCTCCCTCCCTCCCTTCCTTCCTTCCTTTCCTCTCCTTATCTGCTTTTTTCTGAGCCAATTGAATGCTATTTGGAGCTACCATGCCCTCCTTTCTGAATACTTCATTGTGGATTTTCTAAGAACAAGATCATTCTTTTACCTATCCACAGTATAATAACTAAAATCTGGGAATTTAATACTAATACAATACTATTATATAATCTCCAGTCTTATATCCAAATTATAACCGATTTGTATTTTGCTGAGAAAGGTCCAATAGTGAAGGAATAATTGATAATATAGGAGAGGGATGAGAAAATTATTAGAGCATGTCCTTGAATAGGCATAGGAGATACTGTCTAGTATAAAATCATGGGCGTGACCTTGGTTATGAGAATAGGCAGAATATATGGGCATGGATAAAAGTGGGTTGATTCATTCAGTGGTGGAAACTTGGATGGTTCTTCTCTGTTACTTATATCTTCTTAGAGAACTAAGAAACTAAAATTGAGGAAGGGGGAGGTTATTAAAGGTTTAAGGAGGAAGGGGAAAGGAGTGGAACAATAAATTGTTTAGAAAAATGTGTTATGGTTGCTGGTAGCATTAATGGCCCAGTTGATGTTACTGGTCATAAAATTAAAGTAAGACTATGTAGCATGACTGTCTGTTTTCTTTCAACTACACTTGGCTGTACAAGTACAGGTGCAGAGTAAGGGGGTAGTATTATTTAACCAGGGCTGAAGTTATGACGTCGTTGTACAATGACACTAGAAAGGAGCAGGGGGTTGAGTGTGTATGTAAGAGAGTAATTATGAAAACACCATAGATTTAAACTGGAGAGTAGGGATGTGAAGATCTTAGGGGATAAGAGACAGTGGGAAAGTTGCAGTCATTGTAATGAGAAGGTCTGGGATTTATTCTGGGAAATGAGGAAAGGTAAATGACAAGACCACTGGAGGAGAAGATGTCATGGGACTCAGAATCCTGAGTTTTGGAAAGATCAGTCTGTATGATAACTGAAATTTTGACAGGAATAATGTGGTAGAGTACCAGTGAAGAATTACCAGAGAAAATACGCCAGGAATGTTGAGTGACACAAAGCAACAATGACAGGTGGTATGTGGTATAGGCTGACAGGGGATTCAAAATTTGGGATATTTTAGGGAGAAGAGATTGGTCTGAAAGCAGCAATGAAGAACGTGGAAAGCACTTGCCACACCTTCAGGCTGGAAGGCAGGAGAGTGGTTGGGAGAAAACATGAAAGGGCTAGATGTGAAATAGAGTCCTCTGCAGAACCAGGCTTCTGTGAAAATAGAAAAGGGAAGGGCTCTGCACTGCATAGAAGTGCCACATCTAAGGAGGTTTCATACACAGCAAGGACTTCACAGCTTTATATTTATTTATTCTGGCAGTTTTCCATCAAATGGAAGTAAAGTGTCTTAAGGAGAGGCTCCATTTTCTAACTCACAAAATGGTGCTATAAGGGCTTAGTAGAAGAAATTGTTTTGTTGATGCTAGACCATAAGTTCCAGAAAGCCCAGAATGAAAGGACTTTAGAAGTTGAGGGGAGGTGCAGATATGAAGTAAAAATAAAGTGTAGAGCCTTGGAAAACTGGAGCCTGGGTGTGAGGGAATGACTTGAAAGCACATTTTTTTTAATTCAAATTCAAATTCAATATTTTTTAAGGTGTGAGATCTAATATGCTTCTGAGCCTGAGATCCACTGTTCTAAATACTTCAGTTATATTAAACTATTTAAATAATTTTATAAGTGCCTTTAAGCACTGTATTTTATTTTATTTATTTATTTCTTTTCTTTTCTTTTTGCGGTATGTGGGCCTCTCACTGTTGTGGCCTCTCCCGTTGCGGAGCACAGGCTCCGGATGCGCAGGCCCAGCGGCCATGGCTCACGGGCCCAGCCGCTCCGCGGCATATGGGATCCTCCCAGACCGGGGCACGAACCCGTATCCCCTGCATCGGCAGGCGGACTCTTAACCACTGCGCCACCAGGGAGGCCCTAAGCACTGTATTTTAAATTCATAAGAGGTAACATATGCATATATTACATGTTGTATAGTAAAGATTAAGTAACTCAAGCACACACACAGTTTTTTTATCCACCACTGCTATTGTCAATAGTTGTAAATTAACACAGATAGTTTTCAGCCAATAACTAGATGCTTCCATGTTCATTCATGGAAAAAAGAGCGAATGAAATCTACATCCAGCTGGATCTTGGCAACATTTGATGCCATTTGACATTGTGTGCTTTCAAAATGTAATTAATGAGTGGAATTATTAAGCAAAAATTTGTCCTGTTGCTGACTTTGTTGATTATAAGAGATCAATCTGCAATAAAATAAATATTTTAGTCTTAATTTTAAATTTAGTAGCTAAATGCCTGTGTAGGAGTCCTTAAGAATGAATAGTTTTCCACACTATTTTGCTAACCATTGTAATTTACGTTTAAGATTTTCAGTTAATTTATGACAATAGTGATTCCAAATTCAACCATAGATGTTTTGCTTTCCCATATCTTCATACCTTTCTATCTGCTATTGAAATATGTATCAATTATTTGTGCTGAGACGTGTTGCTAAACTTATTTGGAATTTATACATTAAATTTGCACTCTGATCATTATTGATATTGATAAAATAACAATTATCTTCTGATCAGTATAGACCTGATTTCACAGTTTCCTCTGATAGTATGAAACAACAAAAGCAAAAGGTTCTTATGATAGTGTAGAACAACAAAAGCAAAAATTTAAATCTATAATCTTCTGTAAAATTTACTGGGAACTTAATTTCAGTTTTACACTAATGCCTCACCAGTTATCATGAGGCTGAGCATCATCTGTCAGAAACAAACACATTGAAGATACCAAACTTGTTTGTTGCTCACAGATTTTCTTTTATTATAGTATTAAGCACAGGATGTAAGAGATCCTAAATGTAACACATCAGAAAAGTATTATCTTCTACAAATACAATGATGTGGATTTGTTCCTATTCAGAAGACATGTTAAAAATGCTCTAGGATATTGTACACTGATTTCTTTCAGTCTGTAATAGCTAATCCCCCTTTTGGATTGGTACAAGTAGTCAAATCAATCCCAAATCTTCAAGAAATGAAAGGCTAGGTCACTAATCACTGCGTGCATACTTCACTTTAACATTTCATTCGTCATTGATAGAAGATCATAATGGAAGATATTATGAAAGGGCACTAGTACAATTGTACTCCATAGGCCATGTGTAATATTTGAAAGTGTAACATCTCTGTGGGTACTTTTTAAGCTGCAGTGGTTTGGTGAAGAATAAATGTTAAAGCAGATTCTCCCAGTTATCCAATCAAAAACATTTATTATGTGCCCTCTGTGTGTAAAGAACTGTATTAAGTGTACAGTTTTGTCTCTGCTATTTTTGTTAAACTATGCTCCTGGTGCGTTTTAAGCAGAGCCAAGTGGGTCTTGTCACTAAAATGAAATAAAGACATTTTTTTCCCCAGTTTCTAGAAAGTAGTTAACTTAGTGCTTAGAATTTTATCAATTTTAGTTTTCTCCTGCTAGTTTTCTTAAATGTTTGATGCCTGGTATTGCTTATTTATGTTGTAGATTATTTTAAATAGTTTTAAAATTATGACTTATTTAATTTAATATGTTTTTTATTTTATGTTGTTCTGGAAACAACATCATGATCACCAGATATTCTTTCTGTCATATAAATGAATTTGAATACCAATGTGACTTAAAATGCCTTGGAACAACTGTAATTAATTTGATTCAAGTTGCTAAAAATTAGTATATTCAGACAGTTGACTAATATACAAATTTCTAAAATATAATCATGTACTTTGAAAGAATTAGTGCATTGTTTTATGAAGTTGAAGAGTAGAAATAGGTTAGATCCCAGGAGGGTTTGGTTTATGTTGTTTTTACTTACATGATTTTCTAGGGAGTGAAATTAAAGCATGTCTATTATTTTCTAATGCCAGTCATTTCCTACAGCTACAGCAGACCATCTGTAAATTTAGGCTTCACAGAATATGTAATAAACTTGTCTTATTTTTGTCAAATAGCATTAGCTTAGTATTTAATAATAATAGCAAACTCTTACTGAGCATGTACTTTGTGTCAGGAACTATATTCTACATGCATTGGCTCTTTTAAACCTCATTATCACCTTATAAACTAGTGTTCTTACTACCTCCTTTATTCAGATGAGGAAATTGATTCCTAAAGGTAAAGTAAACTAAACCCAGTTTAGACAACTAGTATGTGACAGACCAGAGATTTGAAGCCTGGAAGTTTGGCTACAGAGTCTGTGTTCCTGACAGTTGACCTAAACTAACCCCACTTTTTTTTCTTAATTCAAGAATGGTGTATTATTTAGGATGCCTTTAGTTACAAGTATCACCCTAACCTAAACTGGTGGAAACAATAAAAATAATTTTACTGGCTCACATAATTAAAAAGACTAGAATTAGCACTTGCTTCAGGCAAGGCTTGAATTACTGGTTCAATGATGTCACTAAGAGCTCAGTTTCCTTCAGTCTCAAGGCTCTGTTTTCCCAAGATGGATGCCAGCAGCGTCAGAGGAAAATGCTTCCTTATTCACATTCAGCAAGGAAAAGTGTGTCTTGGTCTCAGTATTTCTTGCAAAAGTCCTGAGCATCCTCCTGAATGAGCCAGTTTAAGTTGCTGTCTGCCCCTGAATCAATTACTGTGGTCACAGAGATAAAATGCTCTGCTTGGCTTAAGTTAGATCACATGTGTGTCCCTGAAACCACAGAGTCCCCAAATGGGCTTCTGATGAAGGAGGATATAGATATTCTGAAAGCAAGCTACTTATGTATGCAGAATACAGTATTTCTATATTCAAGTGTTTGTGTTATATTATATATGTAATATCTACATATATAATCTCCTATCTATCTACCCATCCATCCATCCATCTATCCATCTATCCATCCATCCATCCATCCATCCATCATCTGTCTTTGCCTGATACTTTTCCTTGGGAATCCATCCTTGAACTAAGAAAGATGCCATACATAATGGGGTTTTTTGTGTGTGGGGTTGGGGCAGTGTGTAGTTAGGAACACTATAATCATTTTATCAGGTTACCATATAAGTAGTAATGGCTATTGAAAACAAGATCTATTCAGAAGATTTAATTTTGTGGACATTCGGTGCAGTCAATAAAACAGAAAATAGTATTTCATTGAAAATGATTTTTTTTTCAAATCTCACTAGCTGACATTGTTATCTATAGTTGTTATATGAATACTTTTTTCTTTAGTACTGTTTTTGCTTTTTATTCACATTCTTTTAGATGCTAAGTACTTCTCTGCCACATGGAACACACAAAGACTGTAGTCTGACAAATTTCAACGCCAAGGTTATATTGGCAGCTTGTGATGTGGAGGTATGAAATTCTGTCTAAAGCAGACATACATGCTTCACGTCCTATGCTTAAAAAGAGATACCATAAAAAATAAAAAAAAACCCGCCTCTGGATTCTCATGTCAAGGATAAACCATTTACAAAGTACAGTAATAAACATGCAAGTGGAAGAAGAAGGAAAAAAAGATAAGTGACTTCTTTGGTATTAACTGCAGCTTCTGGCATCCTAAACAGAAATCCTCCCTCACCCATCTCAGTGTTACAATAAATGACATAGACAGTCTTGTTGAACCTAGAATTTGTGAAAGAAAATGACCTGTCTATGATTATGTAGAAATACTATCTTTTTTATGTCTGATGTTTCTATTCAAATCAGCTGTGGTGATCTACTTGAATTAACTATACTGTTTTACAGATTTATACAAGTAATAAAAATATTTCATTGAGGGCTTCCCTGGTGGCGCTGTGGTTGAGAGTCCGCCTGCCAATGCAGGGGACATGGGTTCGTGCCCCGGTCCGGGAAGATCCCACATGCCGTGGAGCGGCTGGGCCCGTGAGCCATGGCCACTGAGCCTGCACATCAGGAGCCTGTGCTCCGCAGCGGGAGAGACCACAAGAGTGAGAGGCCCGTGTACCGCAAAAAAAAAAAAAAAATTTTCATTGAATATGCATGTGAATCATAGATTGTTTTTGAGATTTTCTCCACTTGTCCAAAAATTGTAGAGATGTAAGGCCATAAAGTCTGAAATATCTAAGTAGAATATATATTTTGAAATAACAATTGAGAAAAATGAAGAAACATTTTAGTTAAAATGCTTTTATTACATTCATATATATATATATATATATTTTTGCGGTACGTGGGCCTCTCACTGTTGTGGCCTCTCCCGTTGCAGAGCACAGGCTCCGGACACGCAGGCTCAGCAGCCATGGCTCACGGACCCAGCCGCTCCGTGGCATGTGGGATCTTCCCGGACCGGGGCACGAACCCGTGTCCCTTGCATTGGCAGGCGGACTCTCAACCACTGAGCCACTAGGGAATTCCCTACATTCATATTTTTAAAGATAAAATTTTATGTTAAGGTAGTTTTAGCTTTACAGAAAAGTTGCAAAGATGGTACACAAAGTTCCCATGTACCCTACACCCTGTTTCCCATATTATCAACATCTTATATTAGTATGGTATATTTGTTAGAATTAATAAACCAATATTGATACATTATTATTAACCAAAGTCCACACTTTATACAGAGATCCTTGATTTTTTAAAAAAAATTTATTTTAGAACAGTTTAATATATACAGAATTATTATGAAAGAGTACAGAGAGTTCCCATATGCCCCACACTGCATTTTCCCTATTATTGATATCTTATGTTAGTATGGCACATTTGTCACAATAATGAGCCAATATTGATGCAATATTATGTGAAAAGTCCACACTTCATTCAGATTTCCTCAGTTTTCCCCTAATGCCCTCTTTGTGTTTCAAGATCCCATTTAGGACACCACATTACATTCAGTTGTCATGTCTCTGTAAGATCCACTTAGTTGTGATAGTCTCTCAGACATTCCTTGTTTTTAATGACCCTGACAGTTTTGAGGATTATTGGTCAGTTATTTTGTAGAATATCCCTCATTTGAGATTTTTCTGATGTTTTTATCATGATTAGACTGGGTCTTTGAATTTTGGGAGAGAAGACCACAGAGATAAAGTATCATTTTCCTCACATATATTAAGGGTACATGTGACTTACCAGCATTGATGTTAACCTTGGTCACCTAACTGAGGTAGTGTTTGTCAGGTTTCTCCACTGTAAAGTTACCCTTATTTCCCCTCCCTTCTCACATTTCTCTTTGGAAAGAAGTTACTCTGTACAGTCTGCACTTACGGAGTGGGGAGATCATGTTTCACCTGCTAAGGACAGAGTGTCTACACAAATTACTTGCAATTCTTCTGTACAGAAGAATTTATTCTTTATTTTTTCACACAATTATTTATTTACATTAATATTTTAGAAATACAAACAGTCAAATAGCATAGCATTTACTCAAAAAAATATTTATTAGAAAGAGTGGGCCTGGACTTCCCTGGTGGCGCAGTGGTTAAGAATCCACCTGCCAATGCAGGGGACACGGGTTTGAGCCCTGGTCTGGGAAGATCCCACATGCTGCGGAGAACTAAGCCCATGAACCACAACTACTGAGCCTGCGCTCTAGAGCCCACGAGCCACAGCTGCCGAGCCCGTGTGCTGCAAGTACTGAAGCCCACGCGCCTAGAACCCGTGCTCCGCAACAAGAGAAGCCACCGCAATGATAAGCCCACACACTGCAAGGAAGAGTAGCCCCCACTCGCCACAGCTAGAGAAAGCTGGTGCTCAGCAATGAAGACCCAGTGCAGCCAAAAATAAATGGAAAAAAAAAAAAGAAAGAACGAGCCACATGGCCTGCTAGTCCAGTGTTCCAGGGTTAAGTTGGTATTAATTGGAAATGTCCAGTATTCCAGGGAGGGCATGACATCCTCCCTAGGTGTACACTTACTTCGTCTCTGGATTATGCTGTCAAATCTTTTCTAAAATCTTCCTATTTCCTGTGTTTAACCCCACATCTTAGTTATAATGGATTGCAGTAGTCTATCATCTGCTGGGTAAAGTAGAAAATACTTTGATTTCTAATTGTTTCTCCCTGAACATTTATTAGCAACAACAACAGCAGCAGCAGCAACAGCAACACTACTGGCTTTACTGAATAAACCCCATTATGCTAAGTGTTTGACATATACTGAAATTTAAGTCTTAACACATCTTTATAAATTACAACTTATTTTCCTAATTTTAAAGAATAGAAAACCTTCAGAGTATTAAATAACTTTACCAAGATCACACAGTTGGCAAATGACAAAACTGAAATTTAAACTAAGATTTTTAAATTAAACTAAGAAATATAAGATTTTTCAAAATTGTAAGTTATCAACTACCTTTTAAGGCTTCAACTCACTACATCACTCATTAAAGACTTCATGTATTTCCCCTCTGTGTCTGGTTGACTGATTTTTTGAGTCTGCTATTATATTTGCACTATTCCTGCACTTGGATAACTTAACTTTTTCCTGTAGAACTTTTCCAATCCAATAATATCATGTGTGAAACGCAGTGATAGGAATTTTTTAGTGATTTGTTGCATATGCATTTGTGTTGTATTGTTTGGGATTAACATCATGTTGGCTGGCTTTTATTTTGTTTTTCCAATAGATTCCTTGATACCCAAAGTTTCATTAACATTTCAACAAGTGTATCCATTAATCCATACACCCAACTAATTACCATTGACTACCTAAGTATATTATGGGGAGACACAAGCTGAAAAAGATTGACTTCACCTTGAATAAAACTATAGGTGGATAGAAATAATGTGCATATCAGCATAGTACAAGGACAGAAAGTGGTGAAAATTATGAAAATTAGTATAAAGAGTTGAGGAAAAAGATTAACTTTGAATAAGAATACCAGAGAAGACCTCTTGGAGGAAGTAACATTTTCCTTACGTCTTAAACAACTGGTAGGATTTGCAAACATGGAGATGGACATCAGCACAGTATAGCGTAGAACTGACCACCAGGATTCTCCTTTTTTCTCCTTCTTTTAGTCTCTCAGACACCTGTAGAGGCTCATCATCTTCTGCCTGCCTTTTCAATATAAAATAATTGACTTCTTCTTGCAGTTCTCTTCTCTGTGTTTTCTGTATACACTCTGTACCTTCAACTAGCAGTCACATGCTGAGAATTCCAGACCTTTCTATCCACCTGCCTACAAAATACCTCAACAGGCATCTCAAACTCTGTGTGTCAAAAATAACTCCACTCATTTTCTTAGGTATAAAATAATACCTAAAATAACTTATTTTTGAGTCAAGCATTTCTGGGTTTGAATGTAGTTTCTATCACATACTACCTTAGAGACTTTGGACATGTTAGTAAACTAATCTAAGCCTCATGTTTTTTTACACTAAGACAAATAGTCATTGCGCCTACTTTATTTAGATATTATAAAAACCAAATGAGATCATGAATGTCTAAGCTCTCAGTGCTAGTTGTTGTTGTTATTATTCATACAATTTTAGTAAAGAATGTTACCACCCACTTGATCACCCAAACCCCAAACCTAGCAGCTACCACCAATGAAACACTTTAATGTCACTTTCCACCAGTGATGTCAGTTCTGTGTCAGCAGAATATCTCTTCTCTAAATGTTACTTTTTTACCTTCTTCTCTGTCCCTACTTGCTACTTCCTTAGTCTAGGCCTTATTCCTAATTATGATAAATGACAGCTGGATTTCTTGCTATTGATCATATTCTGCTTTAATTAATACTCTGCATGATTGCTAAACTAATGTTTCTAACATGCAAATCTGATTTTTTTTCTCTGCTTTCATCGATGACTCCATATTATGTAGGAGTTGAAATCCAAACTCTTTAGCATGATCTGGCCTCTGCAAAATCTCCTAAATTATCTCTAGTAAACTCACAACCCTAAATACCATAGCTCCCAAATCTCCACACCTCCCTATGCTACTTATTTTTTTTCCCCAACAGTCCATACTGTTGCACATGTCTACTGCTTGGAACTTTCTTCCAGCCATGTCTTCTCCACCCATGCTGTGATATGGGGAGCATGTCCTAAAATCTGAACAATCTCTTCTACAATGCCCTTTAAGATGGACACAGCTACTTTTGAGTCTCCACTGCAAACTTTAAAAAAAATTTTTTTTTCTATTTCTTTATTTCTTTCATTTATTTTTTGGCTGTGTTGGGTCTATGTTGCTGCACGTGGGCTTTCCCAAGTTGCGGCGAGTGGGGGCTACTCTTTGTTGCAGCGCGCGGGCTTCTCATTGCGATGGCTTCTCTTGTGGAGCACGGGCTCTAGGCGCGCAGGCTTCAATAGTGGCAGAATGCAGGCTCAGTAGTTGTGGCTCGCGGGCTCTAGAGCGCAGGCTCAGTAGTTGTGACGCACGGGCTTAGTTGTTCCACCGCATGTGGGATCTTCCCAGACCAGGGCACAAACCGTGTCCCTTGCCTTGGCAGGCAGATTCTTAACCACTGCGCCACCTGGGAAGCCCTCCACTGCAAACTTTAATGCTGTTTCTATAATACCTTAATCTCCTGTTGCATTTATTCATTTACAGGCCTTTCTGTCCCATCAGACTATACATTGCTTGAAGACAGGAACCTCACATCTAATTTTGCATTCATTCTCAGATCCAAGTAAAGTGCTTGGTGTGTAATAGGTATTTTGTGTGTGTGTGTGTGTGTGTGTGTGTGTGTGTAATAGGTATTTGATAAAATCTTGTATAATTTGTTTAATAAGTTGGATCCAAATGATCAAGGTTTACTCATATTCTCACACTTCTCTCCATTCATATTAATTTAAAGAACATATCTATTTTTGAAACTTCATACTTTGCTAGACAGAGAAGTTTGCCTTTGGAAACTCAAGAGGGTTCTGGATTATTTACCTACCATAACAGTTATACTGCTGGTGTTTAACACTACCACTAGTACCAGCTGTGTAAGACCCAGCTCTAAACAAATCTTTTCTTCATTTATCTTATTCCATCATTTGTTGTTTCTAAACTAGGTCCCTACCTATGTCAAAATAACTCCAGCTGATGGCACGGTGACCCCATTTCTCAGACATATTTTAGGGAAGAAAACTTGCCTAGGGTTTTCCTCCATCTGATGTAGAATTCAAAAATAAGTTTGTATTTGATGGACAGAGATAGAAAATATTCCTGATATCTACTAATGTAGTCTGTCACCAGGTACACACAATGCAATTACCCATTTATTAAGAAATAAAATGTAAGACTAAAAGCATTTAATTTTAATTGCCTCTGATGCTCACTATGTTGTCACTTTTTACTGGCTCACTATGGCTGCCCAGCTAGAATTTCTCTTTCATGCAAACAACAGGACTAAATTGAATTACATAAAAAGAAGTTACACACAGTGACTCCCAGCAGTATGTTTTGACAAAACATTTTGTCTCCTTAAATGATTTCAGATGCTGTAGTCAAAAAATTTTACCTGACAGTAATGCCGTGCAAATATCTGCACTTCTAGTTCACCTTCTCCACTTGTTTACATCAAGATTTTAATAGAGTGGCTGTCACAGAACAACCACTAAAGGCCACTGTTTGATAAGTGGCTGTAAAAGCACTGTTTAAAATGAGAATTTCCTTCCTAAATTCAGCCATCATGAAAGGTGATGGTGGTGGTGGTTAGAAAAATATTGAAGAAACATGTTTTCTTGGAGGACCTCAGTAAAATTCTCAGTTAAGTGACATTCTAAATAGTGGTGACTTCAGATTCTGAAGTTGGAGTTGCTAAAGCAGCATCTGGAAAAAAATACTGCACATAGTAGTTTTTCAATAAATGTATTCCTTCAATAATTACAACACCTGTTCTTTAAAAATGTTGCTTCATAGAGTCTGAAGTTTACTCTAGGATATTTAACTCTGTCAAATAAAACATGAATTATTTCCATAATGAAATTGCATTAGTATTCTAAAAGAATTAAATATATACTGCTACACATGTTTTGCTTGTTCACTCTTAAATCCTTGCTATGATGAATCAAATAATATCTTAATAATGAGCTTAAAGTTTATTTAGTGCTTACCGTGTGGCTTGCAAACTGTTAAGTACTTTATATGAATTTTCTTATTTAACCTTCTCAATCTGATGAGATAGGTATGGTTTATGAAGACTCTAAGAAGCTGTTTTTTTTCTTAAAATTAATTTTTTTCCATTAAACTAAAAATGTTACCTAGTTATAATACCATAATAACACAGTAATACAGGGGAAACATGCCGTGTGTTCACAGAATTACATTTTTTACTTCTGAACAACATGTTTGGATGTGTGGCCTTATTTCTCATTGGGACATATTTCAACGTCTGATTTTTTTTTCTAAAAAATTCTGCAACTTCTTTTAATATCACAAATTCAGCTTTAGTCTTAACAAGGTGAATTCCACACCTGTTTTAGTTTGGTTTTTCAGTTCTGTGAAATAAATAGCAACAGTGTTAGCATTATCTACTTTTTAAGAACTTAAAATTACCTATCATTGTAAGTATCAAGCACCTTAGTTCTATCACAGTATGAATTTGAAAATGCCAAAAATTAATCATAGAGTCTCATATATTTTGTCAAGATTGGACACTTCCATTTTATTTTCTACCTTCAAAATGATTGTGCTAAATCCTAATCATTTCAGTCTATGTTCTTCTTCAATCCAGCCTTTTTCCCAAAAACATTTGTTTCTTTGCAAGAGTTCCCAGAATGGTTCCCAAATACGAATTGATTCTAAATGACATTCTCTTTCTTGGCAAACTACTTCCACACTGTTAGAGAACTTTTGTAGATTAAAATTGTTGAGATTATTTTAGTTCTCTTTTATTCTAAGTAAATTAAATTCTGTCTTATATTTTCTTGCTCATTTTATTTCATCGACGTCTAATTTGAAAATAGGAAGGAAATTAGATTTTGGCCTGCAATGAGATGATATTTTGGGGATTATAGCATCCCTTGTGATATTAAAGACTTACTCTATTGAAGAAGAGATGGCAATCCATTTTTCATCAGTCTTATTTCATAATATTGCCATATGTATATATTCCAAATCTATGCTACTTTTACAAAATTTCTAGGAAAGGCCTCTGAATCAGCATGTGTAAATCCTTGAATCTTGAGATTGAGACAGCGTCTAAGATGTGCATCCCTGAAACTCTTTTGCCATTCAGAGCACAGCATTTCTTCACCACAGGGGGAAACTTCAGAAAATATTGAATTCAACATTCTCATAGCAGTATTTGTTTGCTCTCTTGCTTAGGAAAAATGTTTTAGCAACTCTCACACTTATGACATTTCTGAGAATTGAAGTTCCATAGTGTTAGAACTGAAGTATATCTTAAATATGGTTTAATTATTCAGAGGGACTAAATTGTGCCTCTAATGTTCATCCACGTGGGAACCCCAGGAGGCAAATGAATAGAAGGACCTAAATTGCGTCTCCTGTCCATTTTTCTCTGATACTGTATTTGAGACACCAAACATGGTCATTTTTAATCCATGGACTGGATGCAATTGGAGCAAAGGAACCCCTCTGCCCCACCCCCAATCTCTTTCCAGGACTAGGAACTCTTATCTTTCACAATACTTCACTTCTCTATTTATCCCAGGTCAAGTGCTCTCATAGTGAACAAGTCTGTGAGGATCAAGAGATTGAGCATTAAGCAAAGACAGTAGAATTGTGTTGATATACCTTGGGCTTTGTAACCTTGAGCAAATTTATGTAGTTGCTTAAACCACAGTTTGACCATCTGTAAAATTAAGATAGTAGTATTTATTCATAGCATTGTTTGAGGAACTCATTGTGATAATTCATGGGATGCATTTATCCTAGCACATAGAAACCCTCAACAAATATTAAACACTGCTTCTAGATTTGTTACACTGTGTCTGGCCAATGTGTATAGGCAGAAGTGAAGACGGGTGGTTTCTTGATATACAGTTTATTATGTGTCAAAAATCAGTAATTTATAGGTTTCTATTTAAATTTTTAAGTAAACATTTAATTATAGTGTACATGCAAAAAAGTAAATCGTGTGTTTTACATTCAAATTTTCATAAAATAAACATACCTTTTAACTACCACATATCAAGAAATAAGACATGAGTGCCCTCCTGTTTCCCCAGTCACTGCTCTCCTAATCACTATTGATTAGTTTGCCTGTTTTAGAACTTTCTATGGATGGAATTTCTGTGACTGGAATTTGTGTTTGGTTATAAGATTGACTTACATTGCTAAGTGTATCAGTATATGTTCATTCTCATAACACGAAAATGTCACAAATTATAATTCTAAAGGTGATGGACCTTTGGGTTGTTATGACTAAAGCTGCTGTGAACATTCTTGTGTATGTCTTTTGGTGCTCACAGGTATGCCTTTCTCTTGGATATAAACCCAGGAGTAGAATTGCTGGGTTGTAGTTTATATGTAGGCTCAGCCTAAGTAGATGCTGATAAATAGTTTTCCAAAATTTATACTCCAACTGGCAGAATATGGGAGTTATATTTGCTTCACATATGGCAAAAACATACTATTATTTTCATATTGTTAAATTTCAAATGTTAACCTTTCTGTTTGGTGTGTAGAGGTATCTCATAGAACAGTTGTGTAAAGAACATGAGTTTTTGTTTTTTTTCATGTTTCCTTGGTCAAATGGATTTCTCGTTTTGGAAAATACCTGTTGAATTTATTGCCCATATTTATATTGGGTTGTTTATTACTTCTCTTACTGAATTCTAGGACTTCTTTATATGTTTTGGATATGAGTTTTCCACATATATATATTACATATACCAAATGTATAAAATTTACCTATTTCCCCCTACGTAACTTGCCTTTCATTCTCTTAATGATATCTTTTGATAAACAGAAGTTCCTAATTTTAATAAAGTCAAATTTATCTTTTTCTGTACAGTTAGTCTATTTTGTTGTCCTAATTTAGATTTATTTGACTACCCCAAAGGTATGAAGATATTCTCCTGTGGTGTCTTCTATATTGCTGTATTGTTTTTCCTTTCAATTTTAAGTCCACAATTTATGTGGAAATAATTTTTCTATGTGATATAAAGTAGAGGTCAAGACCTAGGATCTTTTGTAAAACTGACATTCTTTCTTTACTGCAGTGTCATATTTGTCACAAATCCAGTGACCATATATGTGTGGAACTCTTTCTGAACTCTATTCTAATTCATTTTTCTATTTGTCTATCCTTGCACATATTATAGTACATCCTTATACAGTGTCTTAGTTTCTGTATTTTATAATTAATCCTGATAGCTAAGTGTGGGTTTCCAACTTTGTTCTTCAAGATTGCCTTGGCTATTAGTGACCCTTTGTTTTTCATAAAATACTTTTGAATTAGCTTGTCAATTTCCACAGACTAAACCTCAGACTAAACCTATTGGGATTTTAATTGGTATCACATAAATATATGGGGCAATCTGGGGCAGAATTAATTAAGTTTTTCAGTGTAGCGGTCTGGCATATGTTTTTGGTAGAATGATTCGTATGTATTTTATATATTTAAACTATTATATATGATTTTCAATTTTCCATTTTATAATTTTGTAGTGGTGTATACAAATACAGTTGATTTTTGTATTTGTATCTTGTGAGAAAACAAAATTTACTTAATAATTCTGATACTGTGTCTGTAGTTTCTTTTAGATTTTCTATATATGCAGTTATGACAACTACAAATAATGGTTTTATTTGTTCCATTCAAATGCTCCTACTGTTTATTTAATTGTTTGGCATTTGTTGGTTCATTCATTCTGTCATTAATTTATCATGTAATGTTGCATAGGCTAGGAACTCCAGTGCAATGTCATCTAGAAATGATAATTAAAATCATTCTTGTCTTGTTTCTTATTCAGTAATAAGTGTAATGTTTTTGTAGTTTCTTGTAGAAACTTAAAAAAATCAGTTAATTGAAGTTTCCTTCTCTTACTAACTTCTAGGGATTTCTATGATGAATGTGTATATAGTTTTTCTTCTTTATTCTGTTATTATTGTCTGTAATGAAATAGTCATATGATTTTTTTCTCCTTTATTCTGTTTTTTAAATTGAAGTATAGTTAATTTACGATGTTGTGTTAGTTTCAAGTGTGCAAAGCGATACAGTTATACATATATATGTATGTTTTTTTCAGATTCTTTTCCCTTACAGGTTATTATAAGATATTGAATATAGTTACCTGGGCTATACAGTAGGTCCTTCTTGTGTATCTATTTTATGTATAGTAGTGTGTATATGTTAATCCCAAACTTCAAATTTATCTCTCTCCCCCCTGGCCCCCCCCACTAATCCCTTTAGTAGCCATAAGTTTGTTTTCTGTGTCTGTGAGTTTATTTCTATTTTGTAAATAAGTTCATTTATATCATTTTTTAAGATTCCACATATAAGTGATACCGTATGATATTTGTCTATCTCCATTTGACTTACTTCACTTAATATGATAATCTTTAGGTCCATCCACATTGTTGCAAATGGCATTATTTCATTATTTTTTTTATGGCTGAGTAATATTCCATTGTGTATTTATACCACATCTTCTTTATCCATTCATCTGTTGATGGATACTTGGGTAACTTTCATGTCTTGACTACTGTGAATAGTGCTTCTATGAACATTGGGGTGCATGTATCTTTTTGAATTATAGTTTTCATCTTTTCTGGATATATGCCCAGGAGTGGGATTGCTGAATCATATAGTAACTCTATTTTTAGTTTTTTAAGGAACTTCCATACTCTTTTCCATAGTGGCTGCACCAATTTACATTCCCATCAAGAGTGTAGGAGTGTTCCTTTTTCTGCACACCCTCTCCAGCATTTATTATTTGTAGACTTTTTGATGACTGCCATTCTGATTGGTGTGTGGTAATACCTCATTGTAATTTTGATTTTCATTTCTCTGAGACTTAACAATGTTGCGCATCTTTCCATGTGCCATCTGTAGGTCTTTGGACCTGTAGGTCTTTCTGTTGGCCATCTGTAGGTCTTCTTTAGAGGAATGTCTATGTAGGCCTTCTGCCCATTTTTTGATTGGGTTGTTTGTTTTTTGATATTGAGTTGTATGAGCTGTTTGCATATTTTGGGAATTAAGCCCTTGTCAATCACATCATTTGCAAATATTTTCTCCCACCCCATAGGTTGTCTTTTTGATTTGTTTATAATTTCCTTTTCTATGCAAAAACTTTTAAGTTTAATTAGGTCCCATTTGTTTATTTTTGTTTTTAATTACTGTTACTCTAGGAGATGGATCCAAAAAAATATTGCTGCGATTTATGTCAGAGAGTGTTCTGCCTATGTTTTCCTTTAGGAGTTTTACAGTATTCAGTCTCATGTTTAGGTCTTTAATCCATTTTGAGTTTATTTTTGTATATGGTGTAGAGAATGTTCAAACTTCATTTGTTTACATATAGCTCTCCAGTTTTCCCAGCACCATTTATTGAAGGGACTATCTTTTCTCCATTGTATATTCTTCCCTCCTTTATCACAGATTAATTGAACATAAGTGTATGGGTTTATTTCTGGGCTTTCTCGCCTGTTCCATTGATCTATATGTCTATTTTTGTGCCACTACCATACAGTTTTGATTTCCATAGCTTTGTAGTATAGTCTGCAGTCAGCGTGATTCCTCCAGCTTCGTTCTTTCTCAAGATTGTTTTGTCTATTTGGGGTCTTTTGTGTTTCCATACAAATTTAAAAATAATTTTGTTCTAGTTCTGTAAAAAATGCCATTGGTAATTTGATAGGGATTGCATTGAATCTGTAGATTGCCTTGGGTAGTATAGTCATTTTCACAATATTGTTTCTTCCAATACAAGAACATGGTATATCTCTCCATCTGTTTGTGTCATCTTTGATTTCTTTCATCAGCATCTTATAGTTTTCAGAGTAAAGGTTTTTGCCTCCTTAGGTAGGTTTATTCCTAGGTATTTTATTCTTTTTGATGCAATGGTAATAGGATTGTTTTCTTAATTTCTCATTCTGATCTTTCATTGTTAATGTACAGAAATGCAACAGATTTCTGTATATTAATTTTGTATCCAACAACTTTACAGAATTTATTGATGAGCTCTAGTAATTTTCTGGTGGCATCTTTAGGGTTTTCTATGTAGTGTCATGTCATTTACAAACAGTGACAGTTTTACCTCTTCTTTTCCAATTTGGATTCCTTTTATTTCTTTTATTTCTCTGATTGTTGTGGCTAGGACTTCCAAAACTGTTTTGAATAAAAGTGGTGAAAGTGGGCTTCCAAAACTGTTTTGAATAAAAGTGGTGAAAGTGGGCATCCTTCTCTTATTCCTGATCTTAGAGGAAAGGCTTTCAGCTTTTCACTATGTTAGCTGTGCATTTGTCATATATGACCTTTATTATGTTGAGGTATATTCCCTCTGTACCCACTTTCTGAAGAGTTTTTATCATAAATGGATGTTGAATTTTATTAAAAGCTTTTCTGCATCTATTGAGATGATCATGTGGTTTTTATTCTTCAATTTGTTAATGTGGTGTATCACATTGATTAATTTGTGGATTTTGAAAAATCCTTGCATCCCTGGGATAAATACTTGATCATGGTGTCTGATCCTTTTAATGTATTGTTTCATTCGGTTTGCTAGTATTTTGTTGAGGATATTTGCATCTATAGTTATCAATATCAAAGCTTGTAACTTTCTTTTTTTGTGATTTCTTTGTCTAGTTTTGGTATCAGGGTGATGGTGGCCTCATAGAATTAATTCAGAAGTATTCCTTCCTCTGCAGTTTTTTAGAATAGTCTCAGAAGGATAAGTGTTAATTCTTCTCTAAATGTTTGGTACAATTCACCTGTGAAGCCACCTGGTCCTGGACTTTTGTTTATTGGGAGTTTTTAAATTACTGATTCAAATTCAGTACTGATTATTGGCCTGTTCATATTTTCTATTTCTTCCTGGTTCAGTCTTGGGAGATTGTACCTTTCTCAAAATTCATCCATTTCTTCTAGATTTTCCATTTTACTGGCCTATATTTGCTTGTAGTAGTCTCTTATGATCCTTTGTATTACTGTGGTGTCAGTTGTAACTTCTTTTTCATTTCTGATTTTATTGATTTGGGCTCTGTCCCTTTTTTTCTTGATGAGTCTGGCTAAAAATTTTTCAATTTTGTTTATCTTTTCAAAGAACCACCTTTTCGTTTCATTGATCTTTTCTATTTTTTTGGTCTCTATTTCATTTATTTGTGCTATAATCATTATGATTTCTTTCCTTCTACTAACTTTGGGTTTTGTTTGTTCTTCTTTCTCTAGTTGCTTTAGGCATCAGGCTAGGTTGTTTGAGATTTTTCTTGTTTCCTGAGGTAAGTTTGTATTACTATAAACTTCCCTCTTAGAACTGCTTTTGCTATGTCCCACAGGTTTTGGATCATCATGTTTTCATTTTCATTTGCCTCTACATATTTTTTATCTCATCTTTGATTTCTTCAGTTAATTATTTGTTGTTTAGTAGCATATTGTTTAGCCTCTACATGTTTGTGTTTTTTCTTGTGCTGTGGTCAGAAAAGACACTTGATATGATTTCAGTTTTTTTAAATTTACCAAGGCTTGCCTTGTGGCCCAGCATGTGATCTGTCCTGTAGAATGTTCCATGTGCACTTAAAAAGAATGTATATTCTGCTGCTTTTGGATGGTATGCTCTATAAATATCAATTAAGCCCATCTGACCTAATGTGTCATTTAAGCCCTGTGTTTCCATATTGATTTTCTATCTGGATGATCTGTCCATTGGTGTAAGGGGTGGGGGTTAAAGTCCCCCACAGTTATTGTGTTAATGTCAATTTCTCCTCTTATGTCTGGTAATATTTGCCTTATATATTGTGATGCCACTATGTTAGGTGCATATATATTTACAATTGTTATATCGTCTTGGATTGAACCTTTGATCATTATGTAGTGTCTTTCTTTGTCTCTTGTAACAGTCTTTATTTTAAAGTCTATTTTGTCTGATCTAAGTATTGCTACTCCAGCTTTCTTTTGATTTCCATTTGCGTGGAATACCTTTTTCCTTCCTCTCACTTTCAATCTGTGTGTGTCTGTACATCTGAAGTGACTCTCTTGTAGGCAGCATATATACGAGTCTTGTTTTTGTATCCATTCAGACAGTCTATGTCTTTTGGTTGGAGCATTTAGTCTGTTTACATTTAAGGTAATTATTGATATGTATATTCTTACTGCCATTTGGTTAATTGTTTTGGATTTGTTTTTGTAGGTGTTTTTTCTACATTCTTTTGCTCTCTTCTCTTGTGATTTGATGACTATCTTTAGTGTTATGTCTGGATTCTTTTTTCTTATTTGTGTGTGTATCTATTATAGATTTTTGTTTTGCAGTTTTCATGAGGTTTCTGTATAGCAGTATGTGTGTGTGTGTGTGTGTGTGTGTGTATGTATGCTTGTTTTATAAGCATATATACATATATGCTTGTTTTAAGTTGCTGATCTCTTAATTTCAAATGAATTTTAGATATTCTGCATTTATACTCTTCTCCCCTCATAATTACTGTTTTTATATCATATTTTACATCTAATTATTTTGTGTATTCCTTAACTGCTTATTGTGTATATGTATGGTTTGACTACTTTTGTCTTTTAACTTCCCTACTAGCTTTGTGTGTGGATGATTTCCTACCTTTATTGTATGTTTGCATTTACCAGTGAGCTTTTCTATTCTGAAATTTTCTTTTTCTAATTGTGGCCTTTTCTTTTCCACCTGGAGAAGTTCCCTTAGCATTTGTTGTAAAGCTGGTTTGGTGGTGCTGGATTCTTTTAGCTTTTGCTTGTCTGTAAAGCTTTTGATTTCTCCATCAAATCTGAACAAGAGCCTTGCTCTGTAGAATATTCTTGGTTGTAGGTTTTTTTCTTTCATCACTTTAAGAATATCCTGCCACTCCTTTCTGGCCTGCAGAGTTTCTGCTGAAAAATCAGCTAATAGCCTTATGGGAGTTCCTTTGTATGTTATTTGTTGGTTTTTTCCTTGTTGCTTTTAATATTCTCTCTATATCTTTAATTTTTGTCATTTTGATTATAATGTGTCTCAGTGTTCCTCTGCAGGTTAATCCTGTATGGGACTCTCTGTGCTTCCTGGACTTGGATGACTGTTTCTTTCCCCAGGTTAGGGAATTTTCCAACTATCATCTCTTCAAATATTTTCTCAGGCCTTTTCTCTCTCTCTTCTCTTTGTGGGACCCCTATAATGTGAATATTAGTGCACTTGATATTGTCCCTGAGGTCTCTTAAAGTGTTCTCCTTTCTTTTCATGCTTTTTTCTTTTTTCCGTTCAACAGCAGTGATTTCTACTAGTCTGTCTTCCAGCTCACTGATCCATTCTTCTACGTCATTTTGTCTACTATTGTTTCCTTCTAGTGTATTTTTCACTGTACTCTTCAATTATGTTTGGTTGTTCTTTATATTTTCTAATTCTTTGTAATAAACTTCTAATTTCCCCCTCTGTGCCTTCATTATCATCCCAAGTTCCTTGATCATCTTTACGATCATTACTCTGAACTCTTTCTCAGGTAGATTGCCTCTCTCCATGCTACTTAGCTCTTCTTCTAGGGTTTTATCTTGTTCTTTCTTACGTAACATATTCCTCTGTCACCACATTTTGTCTAAATTGCTATTTGTATTTCTATGTATGTGGTAGGGTTTTTTTTTTAACATATTTATTAGAGTATAATTGCTTTACAGTGGTGTGTTAGTTTCTGCTTTATAACAAAATGAATCAGATACACATATACATATGTTCCCATATCTCTTCCCTCTTGCATCTCCCTCCCTCCAACCCTCCCTACCCCACCCCTCTAGGTGGTCACAAACCACCTAGCTGATCTCCCTGTCCTATGTGGCTGCTTCCCACTAGCTATATATTTTACGTTTGGTAGTGTATATATGTCCATGCCTGTCTCTCACTTTGCAACAGCTTACCCTTCCCCCTCCCCATATCCTCAAGTCCATTTTCTACTAGGTCTGCATCTTTATTCCCATCTTACCCCTAGGTTCTTCATGATCTTTTTTTTTTTTTTTTCTGATTCCATATATATGTTTTAGCATACGGTATTTGTTTTTCTCTTTCTGACTTACTTCACTCTGTATGACAGACTCTAGGTCCATCCACATCACCACAAATAACTCA
This sequence comes from Mesoplodon densirostris, assembly GCF_025265405.1. NCBI lineage: Eukaryota > Metazoa > Chordata > Mammalia > Artiodactyla > Ziphiidae > Mesoplodon > Mesoplodon densirostris. Next base: position 82,579,369 of record NC_082668.1, on the reverse strand, counting down.
ATTTCGTTTCTTTTTATGGCTGAGTAATATTCCATTGTATATGTGTGCCACATCTGCTTTATCCATTCATCCGATGATGTGTACACTTAGGTTGCTTCCATGTCCTGGCTATTGTAAAGAGACCTACAATGAACATTGTGGTACATGACTCTTTTTGAATTATGGTTTTCTCAGGGTATATGCCCAGTAGTGGGATTGCTGGGTCATATGGTAGTTCTATTTTTAGTTTTTTAAGGAACCTCCATACTGTTCTCCATAGTGGCTGTATCAATTTACATTCCCACCAGCAGTGCAAGAGGGTACCATATTCTCCACACCCTCTGCAGCATTTATTGTTTCTAGATTTTTTGATGATGGCCATTCTGACTGGTGTGAGATGATATCTCATTGTACTTTTGATTTGCATTTCTGTAATGATTAATGACGTTCAGCATTCTTTCATGTGTTTGTTGGCAATCTCTATATCTTCTTTGGAGAAATGTCTATTTATGTCTTCTGCCCATTTTTTTTTTTTTTTTTTTTTTCCTTTTTGCGTTATGTGGGCCTCTCACTGTTGTGGCCTCTCCCGTTGCGGAGCACAGGCTCCGGATGCGCAGGCCCAGCGGCCATGGCTCACGGGCCCAGCCGCTCCGTGGCATATGGGATCCTCCCAGACCGGGGCACGAACCCGTATCCCCTGCATCGGCAGGTGGACTCTCAACCACTGCGCCACCAGGGAGGCCCCTTCTGCCCATTTTTGGATTGTGTTGTTTGTTTTTTTGTTATTGAGCTGCATGAGCTGCTTATAAATTTTGGAGATTAATCCTTTGTCAGTTGCTTCATTTGCAAATATTTTCTCCCATTCTGAGGGCTGTCTTTTGCTCTTGTTTATGGTTTCCTTTGCTGTGTAAAAGCTTTGAAGTTTCATTAGGTCCCATTTGTTTATTTTTAATTTTATTTCCATATCTCTAGGAGGTGAGTCCAAAAGGATCTTGCTGTGATTTATGTCATAGAGTGTTCTGCCTATGATTTCCTCTAAGAGTTTTATAGTGTCTGGCCTTACATTTAGGTCTTTAATCCATTTTGGGTTTATTTTTGTGTGTGGTGTTAGGGAGTGTTCTAATTTCATACTTTTACATGTCCCTGTCCAGTTTGACCAGCACCAGTTATTGAAAAGGCTGTCTTTTCTCCACTGTATATTCTTGCCTCCTTTATCAAAGATAAGGTGACCATATGTGCGTGGGTTTATCTCTGGGCTTTCTATACTGTTGCATTGATCTATATTTCTGTTTTTGTGGCAGTACCATAATGTCTTGATTATTGTAGCTTTGTAGTATAGTCTGAAGTCAGGGAGACTGATTCCTCCATCTCCATTTTTTGTTTTCAATATAGCTTTGGCTATTCAGGGTCTTTTGTGTTTCCATACAAATTGTGAAATTTTTTGTTCTAGTTCTGTGAAAAATGCCAGTGGTAGTTTGATAGGTATTGCATTGAATCTGTAGATTGCTTTGGGTAGTAGAGTCATTTTCACAATGTTGATTCTTCCAATCCAAGAACATGGTATATCTCTCCATCTATTTGTATCATCTTTAATTTCCTTCATCAGTGTCTTATAATTTTCTGCATACAGGTCTTTTGTCTCCTAGGTAGGTTTATTCCTAGATATTTTATTCCTTTTGTTTCAGTGGTAAATGGGAGTGTTTTCTTAATTTCACTTTCAGATTTTTCATCATTAGTGTAAAGAATGCCAGAGATTTCTGTGCATTAATTTTGTATCCTGCTACTTTACCAAATTCATTGATTAGCTCTAGAAGTTTTCTGGTAGCATCTTCAGGATTCTCTATGTATAGTATCATGTCATCTGCAAACACTGACAGCTTTACTTTTTTGTTCCAATTTGGGTTTCTTTTTCTTCTCTGATTGCTGTGGCTAGAACTTCCAAAACTATGTTGAATCATAGTGGTGAGAGTGGGCAACCTTGTCTTGTTCCTGATCTTAGTGGAAATGGTTTCAGTTTTTCACCATTGAGGACGATGCTGGCTGTGGGTTGTCATATATGGCCTTTATTATGTTGAGTAAATTTCCCTCTATGCCTACTTTCTTGAGGGTTTTTATCATAAATGGGTGTTGAATTTTGTCAAAAGCTTTCTCTGCATCTATTGAGATGATCATATGGTTTTTCTCTTTCAATTTGTTAATATGGTGTATCACGTTGATTGATTTGCGTATATTGAAGAATCCTTGCATTCCTGGAATAAACCCCACTTGATCATGGTGTATGATCCTTTTAATGTGCTATTGGATTCTGTTTGCTAGTAGTGTGTTGAGGATTTTTGCATCTATGTTCATCAGTGATATTGGCCTGTAGTTTTCTTTCTTTGTGACATCCTTGTCTGGTTTTGGTATCAAGGTGATGGTGGCCTCGTAGAATGAGTTTGGGAGTGTTCCTCCCTCTGTTATATTTTGGAAGAGTTTGAGAAGGATAGGTGTTAGCTCTTCTCTAAGTGTTTGATAGAATTCACCTGTGAAGCCATCTGCTCCTGGGCTTTTGTTTGTTGGAAGATTTTTAATCACAGTTTCAATTTCAGTGCTTGTGATTGGCCTGTTCATATTTTCTATTTCTTCCTGGTTCAGTCTTGGACGGCTGTGCATTTCTAAGAATTTGTCCATTTCTTCCAGGTTGTCCATTTTATTGGCATAGAGTTGCTTGTAGTAATCTCATGATCTTTTGTATTTCTGCAGTGTCAGTTGTTACTTCTTCTTTTTCATTTCTTTTTTTTTTTTTTTTTTGTGGTACGTGGGCCTCTCACTGTTGTGGCCTCTCCCGTTGCGGAGCACAGGCTCCGGATGCGCAGGCTCAGCGGCGGCCATGGCTCACGGGCCCAGCCGCTCCGCGGCATGTGGGATCCTCCCAGACCGGGGCACGAACCCTTGTCCCCTGCATCGGCAGGCAGACTCTCAACCACTGCGCCACCAGGGAAGCCCTCCTTTTTCATTTCTAATTCTATTGATTTGAGTCTTCTCCCTTTTTTTCTTGATGAGTCTGGCTAATGGTTTATCAATTTTATCTTCTCAAAGAGTAATCTTGGTTGTAGGTTTTTCTCCTTCATCACTGTAAATATGTCCTGCCAGTCCCTTCTGGCTTGCAGAGTTTCTGCTGAGAGATCAGCTGTTAACCTTATGGGGATTCCCTTGTGTGTTATGTGTTGTTTTTCCCTTGCTGCTTTTAATATGTTTTCTTTGCATTTAATTTTTGACAGTTTGATTAATATGTGTCTTGGTGTATTTCTCCTTGGATTTATTCTGTATGGGACTCTGTGCCTCCTGGACTTGATTAACTATTTCCTTTCCCATATTAGGGAAGTTTTCAAGTATAATCTCTTCAAATATTTTCTCAGTCCCTTTCTTTTTCTCTTCTTCTTCTGGAACCCCTATAATTCAAATGTTGGTGAGTTTAATGTTGTCCCAGAGGTCTCTGATACTGTCCTCAATTCTTTCCATTCTTTTTTCTTTATTCTGCTCTGGAATAGTTTTTTCCACTATTTTATCTTCCAGGTCACTTATCCGTCTTTCTGCCTCAGTTATTCTGCTATTGATCTCTTCCAGATTATTTTTAATTTCATGTATTGTGTTGTGCATTGTTGCTTGTTTCCTCTTTAGTTTTTCTAGGTCCTTGTTAAATATTTCTTGCATTTTCTCTATTCTATTTCCAAGATTTTGGATCATCTTTACTATCATTATTCTGAATTCTTTTTCAGGTAGACTGCCTATTTCCTCTTCATTTGTTAGGTCTGGTGGGTTTTTATCTTGCTCCTTCATCTGCTGTGTGTTTTTCTGTCTTCTCATTTTGCTTATCTTACTGTGTTTGGGGTCTCCTTTTCGCAGGCTGCAGGTTTGTATTTCCCTTTGTTTTTGTTGTCTGTCCCCAGTGGCTAAGGTTAGTTCAGTGGGTTGTGCAGGTTTCCTCATGGAGTGGAGTAGTGCCTGTGTTCTGGTGGATGAGGCTGAATCTTGTCTTTCTGGTGGGCAGGTCCACATCTGGTGGTGTGTTTTGGGGTGTCTGTGGACTTATTATGATTTTAGGCAGCCTCTCTGCTAATGGGTGGGGTTGTGTTCATGTCTTGCTAGTTGTTTGACATAGGGTGTGCAGCACTGTAGCTTGCTGGTTGTTGAGTGAAGCTGGGTGTTGGTGTTGAGATGGAGATCTCTGGGAGATTTTCACCATTTGATATTGCATGAAGCTGGGAGGTCTCTTGTGGACCAGTGTCCTGACGTTGGCTCTCCCAGCTCAGTGACACAGCCTTGATGCCTGGCTGGAGGACCATGAGCCTGTTCTCCACATGGCTCAGAATAAAAGAGAGAAAAAAATAGATAGATAGATAGATAGAAGGAAAGAAAGAAAGAAAGAAAGAGGATAAAATAAAATAAAGATAAAATAAAGTTATTAAAATAAAAAAAATGACTAAGAAAAAAAATTTTTTAAGTAAACAAACAAACAAAAACCGGATGGTCAGAACCATAGGACAAATGGTGAAAGCAAAGCTATACAGACAATATCTCACACAGAAGCCTACACATACACACTCACAAAAAGAGGAAAAGGGGAAAAAATAATATATCTCGCTCCCAAAGTCCACCTCCTCCATTTGGGATGATTTGTTGTCTATTCAGGTATTCCTCAGATGCAGCGTACATCAAGTTGATTGTGGAGATTTAATCCGCTGCTCCTGAGGCTGCTGGGAGAGACTTCCCTTTCTCTTCTTTGTTCCCACAGCTCCCTGGGTTCAGCTTTGGATTTGGCCCCACCTCTGCATGTAGGTGGCCTGAGGGCGTCTGTTCATCGCTCAGACAGGACGGGGTTAAAGGAGCTGCTGATTCGGGGGCACTGGCTCACTCAGGCCAGGGGGAGGGAGGGGTATGGATGTGGGGTGAGCCTGCAGCGGCAGAGGCCAGCATGACGTTGCACCAGCCTGAGGCGCGCCATGCGTTCTCCCGGGAAAGTTGTTCCTGGATCACAGGACCCTGGCAGTGGTGGGCTGCGCAGGCCCCGGGAGGGGCGGTGTGGATAGTGACCTCTGCTCACACACAGGCTTCTTGGTGGCGGCAGCAGAAGCCTTAGTGTCTCATGCCCGTCTCTGGGGTCCACGCTGATAGCCGCGGCTTGCACCCGTCTCTGGAGCTCCTTTAAGCAGCGCTCTTAATCCCCTTTCCTCACACACCAGGAAACAAAGAGGCAAGGAAAAGTCTCTTGCCTCTTCGGCAGGTCCAGACTTTTTCCCGGACTCCCTCCTGGCTAGCCGTGGCGCACTAACCCCTTCAGGCTGCGTTCAGTGGGTGTTCTATAGGAGCAGTTCCTCGTGTAGATGTATTTCTGATGTACCTGTGGGGAGGAGGTGATCTCCGCATCTTACTCTTCCGCCATCTTCTCCAGCCTCTCTATGTGGTAGGTTAGTTACGTTTCCCAACCCTGGAGAAGTGGCCCTCTGTAGGAGACACTCTATACTTCTCAGCAGTGCATTCCCTTCTTGTCACCCAAGGACCAGGGACTAGCTGGTCCCCAGGTAGTATCTAGCCTGCATTTGTGGATTCTGTCTATAGGCTGTGGGATCTCAGTTTTCTTGCTTCTGGTGTCTGGTCTAGTGGCTTGGGCAGGTTTCCTGGCAGGAGGGGCTGGTGCCTGCCCACTAGGGATGGAGATAGGTCTTGGCTCTCTGTTGGAGAGGGCCATTTCTAGGGGTGAGTCTAGTGGCAGCTGTGGGCTAAGGATATCTTTAGTCAGTCTGTTTGCTGATGGGTAGGCATGTGTCCCCACCCAGTTAGTTGTTTGGCCTGATGCATTGCAGCACTGGAGCCTAAAGGCTGTTGGATAGGAACAGGTCTTGGTGCTAATGACCCAAGCGAGATTTCAGCCTCCAGGAGAGATGTAGATGAATACTCCCAGATATGTCCATCACCAACATCTTTGTCCCTAGAGTAAGCCACAGCTGCTCCCCGCCTCCCCAGGAGACCTTCCAAGACCAGCAGGTAGATCTGGCCTAGTTTCCTATGAAATTACTGGATTTTCCCTTGGTCCTGCTGTGCATGAGATTCTGTGTGCACCTTTAAGAGTGCAATCTCTATTTCCCCCAATCCCATGGAGCTCCTACAATCAAGCCCTTCTGGCCTTCAAAACCAAATACTCTGGGGACTCTGCTTCCCAGTGCTGGACCCCCAGCCTGGGGTCCTGATGTGGGGCTCAGAATTCTCACTCCTTAATAATTCTTAAAAAAAAATAGTATTCGGATGAGGCTAGACACAGGCACCTTGTTAACTACTCAGCCAGCTACCTGCTACTGATTGGAGGAGGGTCTGTATTTTTGTTGTCACAGTTACCTGAAAAATATGGCTCTCAGCCCCCCAGTTGTCAGCCTCCCCATCCCAGGTATGCGGCCACAGAGAGACCCGGCACAGGCCTCACGCAGGATCTATCCGGTTACTTCGTTCTGTGACTGTGCTGTGCTGCCGGGCGCTGTGGTGTCTGTCCCCAAGTGATTCCCCCTAAGCTTCTTCTCCCTCTCCATCCAGTACTCAAGGTCACCACTGCCCCTTCTCTGGGTCCTCTCCAACCCCTACCCAGGCTGAGTCAGGTGTGGCTCCTACCCTCTGACCCCACGTTGCACAGTGCCTGACCAAAGTCCACATGCATGTGAACCCCAGTGTCCCTTTCCCCAGGTGGGGACAGCAGTGGCCACGTGGGGAGCTGAGGTGGCAAGCAGGAAAAAAAAAATCTCACTTCTGCTGGAGAACCTCTGTAATATAATTATTCTCCAGTTTGTGGGTTATGCATCTGGGGAGTTTAGGATTTGATTATATCGTGAGTCCACTCCTCCTACCAGTCTTGTTTTCTTTCCTTCTTTGTGTCTTTAGTTGTAGAAGATATATTTAGTGGGTTTCAGACTTTTTCAGTGATGGTCATTCTGAAGATTGTTGTGATTTTGGTGTGCTCATGAGAGGAGGCAAGCTTAGGGTCCTTCTACTCCACCATCTTGGCCACTGTCTCCTATACTGTTCATATAGCATAGTACATTACATTTTTTATTTTCCTGGAATAAATCTAATTGGTTGTGATATATTATGTTCATATGTATCACTGGATTTGATTGGCTAATATTTTCTTTAGGATTTTTGCATTTGTGTTATAAGAAAGTTTGGATTGTGATTTTCATTTATTGTTATATGTATTTATTTCTATTGCTATTGGAACAAATCTTCCTTGCAAAGAATATATACTCTGTTGGATTCAGTGATCTATATGGGTAAATTAGGTTAAAGTTATTAATCATGTTGTTCAGATCTATATTTTTATAGGTTTTATAGATCCATATTTTTATAGGTTTTATAGATCCATATTTTTACAGATGAATTTTGGGGTGCTTATTATGTAGAGGTAAGTATGCTTATTTTTCACTATGAGTGTGGATTTTTCTGTTTAGTTTTGTCAGTTTCTCTATAGATTTTGAAGAGATGCTACTGGAGGCATTTAAATTCAGAATAGTTATATATTCCTGGGTGATTAGCTCCTTTACCTTTATTAAATATTTCTCTTTAGTTCTGTTAATACTTACTTTCTTAAAATTTATTCTATATGATATGAATGTATCATCACTAGCTTGCTTTCAGTTTGAACATGATAAATCTTTTTTCCATCCTTTTACATTTAATTTTTCTATATCCTTATTAAAATTGAGTTTTCTTTCTGTGTCCTTACTAAAGTTGAGTTTTCAGTACGCACTCTGAGTTCAAGTTTCATTTTTTAACTTGTCAAACAATATTAGTTTTTTAATTGGAGTATTTAGTTCGTTTACACCTAAGGGTTTATACCTATCATCCTCTATTTCCCACCTGTTCTTTATTTTTCTCTCACTTTTATTTCCTTCTGATTAATCATACATTGTTATTTCATCTCAACCCATCGATTTGTCAGCTATTTACCCTTTTACTAATATTTTAATAATTACTTAAAAATTGAGACACATATACTTGACTTTTTAGCATCTAAAATATATTAGTACCTTTACCACTTCCTAGGTCCTGGTAGGACCTTAAAATTCCTGAGCTCCTTTTACTCTTGCATGGGATAAGTCAGCTATAAAAAAAAAAAACCCACAGAATCTCAATGGTATATAAACTAACAAGCATTTATTTCTCATCCATTTTCAGGGTATCTCTGCTGATCTCAGGTGGGCTTGCTCACATGTCTACAGGTTGACTAGGGGCTGGCTAAGCTAGACTATGCTGGGCTGAAAGGCTTCAAGTGTAGTTACCTGGCTTTGATATGCATATGTTCCATGTGTGTTCTTTCTGGGGTCCAGACTGAGAGGGCAGCAGCTGCACAGGGGAAGCACAAGCACATTTTAGATGACTTCTTGCATTGCTTCTGCTAATTTTCTATAGCTAAAGTAAGTCATATAACTGAGCCAAAAGTAAAGAGTGCAGGAAATATACTATTTTTTTTTTTTTTTTTTTTTTTTTTTTGGTGGGAGAAACTGAAAAGTTACATGGTTAAAATGTGGAATCTGTGAGTGGTAAAGAAGTGGGAAAATAATTCAACCTACCACAATCTCTCTCCCTAAAGATTCCTTTTAGAAAAACATTATTTTTTTGCAGACTCCTAAGAATACAAATATATATGGATCTCAGTATAAGAAACAATGACATAACTGACTTTATTTTTCCAGCTGATGGATTATGGTGGATATAGGAGATTTGTCTTGGCAAGGTGGGAGAATTTAGTTCAAGAGTAGTTTTAACTAGATTCTTTCATTGGAGATCCCTTTGGAAGGTGAGTTACAGTATTGTACATGCACCACATTTATACCTAAGTGGGGAAATCCTTAAATCTGAATACTCGAAATCTCTCTTTATGGATTGCTTTCTGAGTCTTCAGAGAATGATTATTTTAACTTGCTATGTTAGAAGAGAGAGGAATTTGGCAGTAATAGAAAAGACCTTGGTATATTTGGGAGATTTGGGGTTTGCAGAAGACAAGAGAGCCAGGTTTAGGAAAACATACGAGTGAAGGCTAGAAGTGGGTGAATTGTTCTCAGAGGTGCAAAAGAAACACAGTGAGCAATTTTGCCTGATAAAAGTGTAGTTTACTTAGCCATCATGACCATATTTTTAAGTGATATTAAATTGTGCCCATTGGCAAATCTTTATACTTAAAACATTGCAAGGTCCTTTATGTATCTGCTTTAAAAATTTTAGAAAGTTTTAAATTTTAGAAATCAATTTTCCATTGACTTCAATTAAAATATTAAGGATGTTCCTTTTCTACTTCTGTAGATATTTCATTGGCATTAATTCCTATTACTTTTTAAAGTTTCTCTAAAAATCCTCTTTTAAATAAGTTAATGATATACAAACCAGCACTTTTGAAACCACTGCAGGGAGGGGCTGCTCTTTAAGGAGGGATAGGAACCTTTTTTTTTTTTTCTTTCTTATCAAGAGCTTCTGACCATTGGGGAGATCCATTAAAGATTACATTATGAAAAGCAACAATTTACATTTTAAAAATGCATTAAATAAAAATTTAAATCAGTTTATCTTATTACAATCAAGATATGTTATTAATTTTAGTTTATCATATATAACCGGAAAACTCAATCCTGTGTATCAATGTGAGTTAAAGGAGAGAAGGATAGAACAATTAAAACACAGAGAGAGATGAGGAAGGAAAGATTAAAAAAACCTAGTCAAGAATAGGCAAGGAAACAGATACAGAAGCAATGAGAGTGGGGTACACTAAGCATGAAGAACATGAAGGAGGAATCAAAAGCTTGACCAGTGTGAGAGATGAGAGAACATTTTTTAAAAAAACGTTTAAAAAATTTAAAAAAACAAAAAGGATTGAGAGAGGAAAGAGACAGAAGGACACAGAGTGTTGGTAATTCAGAAATAGAGGCTCCAGTGAGAACATACCTTTACAGTTTTGAGCTAAAGAGTAGATCACATCTGATCTAGAGATTATTAAATTTTGATTAGTGATTTAACAATTGGTCACAGATCTTCACCTACTTAAACCTGCTCAAAGTTGTTCAAGATAAATAGCAGTCAAAATGGTTACTGGGGTAGGAATTATTCTTTGGATGTCAGCTGAGGTCAGAACAATACTTGAAGAACCTTCAGAATCCTACTCATCTAGAGTTTGTAGTGATGATGATAAAGAACTCCTATAAATAATTTTGTTGGAGTCAAGATGGCAGTGTGTGGGAAGATGTGGAGTTTGCATCTCCCCACAACTAGGGCACTTGCTGGATGCTGGTAGGGGATCCCAACTCCCAAGGAGATGGGAAGAACCCCCAAGCGAACTGCTAGGATGTGGGGGGACTGAGGGGGGAGGAGAAGTGGAGGCCAGACAGGACCAGTGCCCCTGAGGGGTGGCTGAGAGGGGGGGGGATTCCCATGCCTGGAGGGACCCTCAGGGGCTCTGATCAGGGGGGAGCATGCCCAGTGTTTCCCCTGCACAATTGGCGGGGGAAGTCTACCTGGCTCTTGGGCTGGGTCCTACAGCCTCAGAGGTCCTCTCCAGGCTGGGTTGGTCCTGGGGACATAGAAGGGAGGCCAGGAGAGGACAGGAGAGGCAGGTGGGAGGGGCCCTCCAGGACTGGAAGTGTGGGAAATGAGCTGAGGGCATTTGTACCACCCACTCGGGCACAAGAACCCTGCTGGTCTGCCAGGTGGGGTCCCCCCAACTCTGAGACCAGAGGTGGGGAGCATGCCTGGGCCCCTTCTGTTCTGTTGAGCCTAAGGCCCCCCACACCCACCCCCCAAAGCCTTTTTCAGCCCTGTGGGTCTTAAGCATAGGCCCTGCCCTCCACAGCCAAAGCCTTTTCCACTTTTTTTTTTCTCTTCTTCTTTGCTACTGTGGTTCTGTTTTACCTTCCAGTTGTCGTTTCATCCATATTTTTATTTCTTTAAATTTTTTCTAACATATCCATTAGTTTTCTAATCTTATTTTATTTTTTACTCTTTGTTATTGTTCTCCTCCTTTTTTTCTTTTTTTTTTTTTCTTCCCTGCATGGGTTTGGGGATTTTGGTTCACAAGCCAGGGGTTGGGCCAGAGCTCCTGCGGCAGTGGGAGTTCTGAGTCTGAACCACTGGACTAACAGAGAACCTCAGACCCCAGGGAATATTCATTGTAGTGAGGTCTCCTGGAGGTCCTCATCTCAGCACCAAGACCCAGCTCTACCCAAGAGCCTACAAACTCCAGTGCTGGAAGCCTCAGGCCAAACAACCAGTAAATCAGGAACACAATCCTACCCATCAAAAAAAAAAAAAAAAAAAAAAAAAAAAGAGAGATGACAAAAAAATATGTCACAGATGAAGGAGCAAGGTAAAAACCTACAAGACCAAATAAATGAAGAAATAGGCAACCTACCTGAAAAAGATTTCAGAGTAATGATAGTAAAGATAATCCAGAGTCTTGGAAACTAAATGGAGGCACGGATCAAGAAAATATAAGAAATGTTTAACAAAGATTGAGAAGAACTAAAGAACAAACAAACAGCGATGAACAACACAATAACTGTAATGAAAAATACATGAGAAGGAATCAGTAACAGAATAACTGAAGCAAAAGAATGAATAAGTGAGCTGGAAGACAGAATGGAGGAAATAACTGATGAGGATCAGAATAAAGAAAAAAGAATGAAAAGAATTGAAGACAATCTCAAAGACTTCTGGGACAACACTAAATGCACCAACATTTGAATTATAGGGGTCCCAGAAAAAGAAAAAGAAAGGGTCTGAGAAAATATTCGAACAGATTATAGTGGAAAACTTCCCTAACATGGGAATGGAAATAGTCACCCAAGTCCAGGAAGCTCTAGGAGATAATAGGATAAACTAGATAAACTCTAGGAGATAATAGGATAAACTCTAGGAGAAACACACCAAGACACATATTAAGCAAACTAGCAAAAATTAAATTCAAAGAAAAAATATTAAAAGCAGCAAGGGAAAAGCAATAAATAATATACAAGGCAATCCCCGTAAGGCTGTCAGCTGATTTTTCAGCAGAAACTCTGCAGGCCAGAAGGGAGTGGCAGGATATACTTAAAGTGTTGAAAGAGAAAAACCTACAACCAAGATTACTTTACCCATCAAGGATCTCATTCAGATTAGGTGGAGAAATCAAAAGCTTTTCAGACAAGCAAAAGCTAAGAGAATTCAGCAACACCAAACCAGCTGTACAACAAATGCTAAAGAAGCTTCTCTAGGCTGGAAGGACAAGAGAAGAAAAGACCCACAAAAACAAACCCAAAACAATTAAGAAAATGGTAATAGGAAGAATACATATCAATAATAACCTTGAATGTAAATGGATTAAATGCCCCAACCAAAAGACACAGACTGGCTGAATGGATACAAAAATAAGACCCATATATATGCTGTCTACAAGATACCCACTTCAGACCTAGGGACACATACAGACTGAAAGTGAAAGGATGGAAAAAGATATTCCAGGCAAATGGAAATCAAAAGAAAGCTGGAGTAGCAATACTTGTATCAGATGAAATAGACTTTAAAATAAAGACTGTTACAAGAGATAACGAACGACACTACATAATGATCAAGGGGTCAATCCAAGAAGAAGATATAATGATTATTATAAATGTTTATGCACCCAACATAGGAACACCTCAGTATATAAGGCAAATGCTAACAACCATGAAAGGGGAAATCAACAGTAACACAATAATAGTAGGGGACTTTAACACCCCACTAACACCAATGGACAAATCATCCAAACAGAAAATAAATAAGGAAACACAAGCTGTAAATGTCACAATAGACCAGATAGATTTAATTGATATTTATAGAACATTCCACCCAAAAGTGGCAGAATACACTTTCTTCTCAAGCGCACATGGAACAGTCTCCAGGATAGACCATACCTTGGGTCACAAATCAAACTGTGGAAAATTTAAGAAAATTGAAATCGTATCAAGTATCTTTTCTGACCACAACCCTATGAGACAGAAACTCAATTACAGGAAAAAAACTGTAAAAACCACAAATTCATGGAGGCTAAACAGTATGCTACTAATTAACCAAGAGATCACTGAAGAAATCAAAGAAGAAATAAAAAAATACATAGAAACAAATGACAATGAAAACACGACCACCCAAAACCTATGGGATGCAGCAAAAGCAGTTCTAAGAGAGAAGTTTATAGCAATCCAGTCTAACCTCAAGAAACAAGAAACATCTCAAATAAACAACCTAACCCTACATGTAAAGCAACTGGAGAAAGAAAAACAAAGAAAACCCAAAGTCAGTAAAAGGAAAGAAATCATGATGATCAGAGCAGAAATAAATGAAATAAAAACAAAACAATAGCAAAGATCAATAAAACGAAAAGCTGTTTCTTTGAGAAGATAAACAAAATTGATAAACCCTTAGCCAGGCTCATCAAGAAAAAAGGGAAAGGACTCAAATCAATAAATTTAGAAATGAAAAAGGAGAAATCACAACTGACAACACAGAAATACAAAAGATTATGAGACTACTACAAACAACTCAATGCCAATAAAATGGACAACCACAATGAAATGGACAAATTCTTGGAAATGTACAATTTTCCAAGACTGAACCAGGAAGAATTAGAAAATATAAACAGACATATCACAAGGAAAGAAATTGAAACTGTAATGAAAAATCTTCCAACAATCAAAAGTCCAGAACCAGATGGCTTCACAGGCAAATTCTATCAAACATTTAGAGAAGAGCTAACACCTATCTTCTCAAAGTCTTCCGAAAATTTGCAGAGGGAGGAACACTCTCAAATTCATTCTATGAAGCCACCATCACCCTGATACCAAAACTAGAAAAAGATGTCACAAAAAAAGAAAACTACAGGCCAATATCACTGATGAACATAGATGCAAAAATCCTGAACAAAATACTAGCAAACAGAATCCAGCAACACATTAAAAGGATCATACACAATGATCAAGTCGGATTTATCCCCAGGATGCAAGGATTCTTCAGTATACACACATCAATCAATGTGATATACCATATTAATGAATTAAGGAATAAAAACCATATGATCATCTCAATAAATGCAGAAAAAGCTTTTGACAAAATTCAACACCCATTTATGCTAAAAACTCTCCAGAATGGGCATAGAGGGAAGCTACATCAACATAATAAAGGCCTTATATGACAAGCCAACAGCAAACATCATACTCAATGGTGAAAAACTGAAAACATTTCCACTAAGATCAGGAACATGACAAGGATGTCCACTCTAGCCACTCTTATTCAACATAATTTTGGAAGTCCTAGCCATAGCAGTCAGAGAAGAAAAAGAAATAAAAGAATACAAATAGGAAAAGAAGAAGTAAAACTGTCACTGTTTGCAGATGACATGATACTGTACATAGAAAATCCTACAGATGCGACCAGAAAACTACTAGAACTAATCAATGAATTTGGTAAGGGTGCAAGGTACAAAATTAATACACAGAAGTCTTTGGTATTCCTATACACTTAACAATGAAAAATCAGAAAGAGAAATTAATGAAACAACCCCATTTACCATCACAACAAAAAGAATAAAATACCTAGGAATAAACCTGCCTAAGGAGGCGAAAGACGGGTACTCAGAAAACTATAAAGTACTGATGAAAGAAATCAAAGATGACATAAAGAGATAGGGAAATATACCTTGTTCTTGGATTGGAAGAATCAATATTGTGAAAATGACTATGCTACCCAAAGCAATCTACAGATTCAGTGCAATCCCTATCAAACTACCAATGGCATTCTTCACAGAATTAGAACAAAAAATTTTACAATTCATATGGAAACAGAAGAGACCCCGAATAGCCAAAACAATCTTGAGAAAGAAAAATGCAGCTGGAGGAATGTGGCTCCCCGACTTCAAACTATACTACAAAGCTACAGTAATCAAGAGATTATGGTAGTGGCACAAAAACAGAAATATAGATCAATGGTACAGGATAGAAAGCCCAGAGATAAATCCGCACACATATAGTCACCTAATTTATGACAAAGGCAGGAACATACAATGGAGAAAGGACAGCTTCTTCAATAAGTGGTGCTGGGAAAACTGGACAGCTACATGTAAAAGAATGAAATTAGAACACTTCCTAACATCATACACACAAATAAACTCAAAAGGGATTAAAGACCTAAGTGTAAGGCCAGACACTATAAAACTCTTAGAGGAAAACATAGGAAAAACACTCTTTGACATAAACCACAGCAAGATCTTTTTTGACCCACCTCCTAGAGTAATGGAGATAAAAACAAAAATAAACCAATGGGACCTAATCAAACTTAAAAGATTTTTCACAGCAAAGGAAACCATAAACAAGACAAAAAGACAACCTTCAGAATGGGAGAAAACATTTGCAAATGAAACAACAGACAAAAGATTAATCTACAAAATATACAAACAGCTCATGGAGCTCAATATCAAAAAAAGAAACAGTTCAATTAAGAAATGGGCAGAAGACCTAAATAGACATTTCACCAAAGAAGACATTCAGATGGCCAAGAGGTACATGAAAAGATGCTCAACATCACTAATTATTAGAGAAACACAAATCAAATCTACAATGAGATATCACCTCACACTGGTCAGAATGGGCATCATCAAAAAAATCTACAAGCAATAAATGCTGGAAAATGGTGTAGTAAAAAGGGAACCCTCTTGCACTGTTGGTGGGAATGTAAATTGATGCAGCCACTATGGAGTACAGTATGGAGGTTCCTTAAAAAAGTAAAAGTAGAACTGCCGTATGACCCAGCAATCCCACTCCTGGGCCTATACCCTGAGAAAACCATAATTCTAAAAGAGACATGTACCACAATGTTCATTGCAGCACTATTTACAATAGCCAGGACATGGAAGCAACCTAAGTGTCCATCGACAGATGAATGGATAAAGAAGATGTGGCCCATATATACAATGGAATATTACTCAGCTATAAAAAGAAACGAAATTGAGTTATTTGTAGTGAGGTGGATGGACCTTGAGACTGTCATACAGAGTGAAGTAAGTCAGAAAGAGAAAAACAAATACTGTATGTTAACACATATATATGGAATCTAAAAAAAAAAAATGGTACTGATGAACCTAGTGGCAGGGCAGGAATAAAGACGTAGACATAGAGAATGGACTTGGGGAAACGGGATGGGAGGGGGAAGCTGGGGCAAAGTGAGCATAGCATCGACATATATACACTACCAAATGTAAAACAGTTAGCTAGTGGGAAGCAGCAGCATAGCACAGGGAGATCAGCTTGGTGCTTTGCATGACCTAGAGGGGTGGGATAGGGAAGGTGGGAGGGAGGCTGAAGAGGGAGATGATATGGGGACATATTTATGCATATGGCTGATTCACTTTGCTCACAACAGAAGCTATCAAAGTATTGTGAAGCAATTATACTCCAATAAAGATCTATTAAAAAAATAATAATTTTTGTCATGTTTTGTAGATTAGATGTTGTTTTCCATTAGTGGTACCTACCATGTCTTTTAAAATGTTATCTCGTCTCAAATCTTATTTGGTCACAACAAATAAAAGGGACCCATGTATAGGAACTAAATATTGCTCTCACTATTAGGCTAATATTTTCCAAACTGCAAAAAATCGATTTCATGAGATGTGACAAGAAAAAGTTTTAAAGTATGTGGATTAGAAAATGTCAGAATTCATCATTCAGAGTAACGGCAAACATTGTTTTGTGAAAACTTTCCATTCTATATGGGTGTGGTTATTGTGGATTTCAGTGCCTTTCTGATTGTGGGTTGTATTAGTTTGTGAGAGCTGCCATAACGAAGTATCACAAACTGGATGGCTTAAGCAATAGAAATTTATTGTGTCACAGTTCTGGAGGCTAGAAATCTTAGATCAAGGTGTCGGCAGGGCTGGTTCCTTCTGAGGACTGTGAGGGATAATCTGTTCCATGCCTCTCTCCTACCTCCTGGTGGTTTTCTGGCAACCTTTGGCATGCCTCGGCTTGTAGACACATCACCCTGATCTCTGCCTTCATATTCACGTGGCATTCTCTACTTGTGCATTTTTCTTTCTGTGTCCAAATTTCCCCCCACCTTTTTTTTTCCAGGATCTTTTCCCCATTTATTTCAGTCATTAATACAGAAAATGAATGGGGAAATGCAAACAGCCAAATATTCTGAGTACCTGCTATATGCTTAGGACATAATAGAGGCAGTAAAAGGGTTTTCTTTTCTTTTTTTTTTTTTTTATTTGCAATACACGGGCCTCTCACTGTGTGGCCTCTCCCATTGCGGAGCACAGGCTCTGGACACGCAGGCTCAACGGCCATGGCTCACGGCCCGGCCGCTCCTCAGCATGTGGGATCTTCCCGGACCAGGGCATGAACCTGTGTCCCCTACATCGGCAGGTGGACTCTCAACCACTGCGCCACCAGGGAAGCCCCAAATTTCCCCTTTTTATAACGACACATTCATATTGTGTTCAGGCTCACCCTAATGACTTCTTCTTAGCTCATTTGCAAAGACCCTATTTCTAAATAAGGCCAGATTCAGGAACACTTGGAAATTAGGAGTTTAACATCTCTTGGGGGACCCAGTTCAACCCATAAGATAGGTCATGGTCAAAAAAGTTTGAGAGCTTCTGCGTAGGCATTTCTTGTCCACATTTAGCCCCTGAAAACAAACTATTCAAAAAGAGCAAAATTGTATATTGATTTGAAGATGCAATATGGTATAAAGTGTACTGATTTGGGGTGGTCCTCTCTGACCCCAATAACCACAGGCAAATAATTTGTATGATTCTAATTACACTTCTTTCTATTTGAGCAGCTGACACATCTTACAAGGCGTTTAGAAAGTTAATAAGAAAGCTGAATAATGATTTTAACGTCATATTTATGTCTACCTAAAATAACTTTTTTTATTGACCCTTTAAAGCATAGCCAATATTTATGTAACACTTTAGTCATTTGTTAAAATATATTATCAAAATATGTTTCTATTAAACAAATATAATCCTTAAGATTGAGTTCTCCAGGGGGATATATGTAGATGCCAGGTATTTACAACTAGCTGCATGTATTTATTCCCTAATTCTTAATCACACTACTGTATGTAGTCATCAGTTTTCTGACAACCATCTGCTTAGATGTCACTCATTCCTTCCACCCCATCTAGTTGAAATTAAAATATTGACAGAAATAATTTTTGCATGGAAAGTGGAAAAGCTAATATGGGTGGTGAAACAAGATTGGTTTTTGCATGCATTGCCCCTGACAATATTCTGACAATTTTTAGCTTGCTTCTTCAAGTCATGCAGTACTATAGGAAAATAAAATATAAAGCAAAGATTTGAGCAAAGTATAAGCTTGGTTTCTTCTGATGATCTTAAAATATTCCTGAAATGTTAAAAAGAAAGAAAGAAAAAAGACTACAAAGCTGTAACTATCATATCTTATGGTGACTGATTGTAGTTAGAAGAGTAGCAGTAGTAGACATAAAATGTTATTCTTCCCTTTTACAAATATGTAATGACAATAACAGCAATAAAACATAAGAAATGAAATGAATGGAGAAAATATTTCAAAAAGCTTTAAAGTATACCGATTACAAACTCATTTTGAAAATCTTAATAATCCTAGCATATTCCTTATTAAAAAGTTTTAATATTTAAACAATCCAATCTGAAATTCTTTTTGACCTTAGCAAAGACTATTCAGCCACATGAAAAATTCTAAGCTTAGGTTTTAGAATTTCCCTAGCTGGTATATTATTAAACTAAACACTTATTTCCTACCCTTGAAGACCTTACAAGCTAATAAATAAGTGTGTCAATAAATGATTTGGGTTTATCCCCCTCAAAACATAAAGTGGTGTCTCCCAGGAGAGTAGAAGACAAAAATACTCAAATTTATTTGATTTAAAAAATTACGGGCTTCCCTGGTGGTGCAGTGGTTGAGAATCTGCCTGCCAATGCAGGGGACACGGGTTCGAGCCCTGGTCTGGGAAGATCCCACATGCCGTGGAGCAACTAAGCCCGTGAGCCACAGTTACTGAGCCTGCGCGTCTGGAGCCTGTGCTCTGCAACAAGAGAGGCCGCGATGGTGAGAGGCCCGCGCACCGCGATGAAGAGTGGACCCCGCTTGCCACAACTAGAGAAAGCCCTCGCACAGAACCGAAGACCCAACACAGCCATAAATAAATAAAAATTTTTTTAAAAAAATTACGTTCATGTAGTCAACAGATGAATCATGAAGTCAGTGAAGAGGATTATGGTAAAAGGATACACTGGTAAGGAGAAGGACAGGGATTAAGACCAGAGAGTGAGTGGCTATTTGAAGAAATTGGGTTTAGTGAGAAGGGTCCTAAGAAAAACAGACACAAGAAAAATAGTAAAGTTGTTTCCTCTGTGTTCTTTCCTAACTCATTGGAGGGTGTTTTTCATACTTGAATCACAAATGCCTAGTATAGAGCAAAACTTTTGTCAATGATTCCTTGGTGTCTCAAAGACCTTCCCAACATCATTCCAACCTCCTTTTTCTAAATCTCATCACTGGCCATATCTCTTACTACACCTTAGGATGTGTACTTTTATATCTCCTTGTATTTGTTTTTT
Source organism: Mesoplodon densirostris (assembly GCF_025265405.1). NCBI lineage: Eukaryota > Metazoa > Chordata > Mammalia > Artiodactyla > Ziphiidae > Mesoplodon > Mesoplodon densirostris. Next base: position 82,559,739 of record NC_082668.1, on the reverse strand, counting down.
CTTCTTCACAGATCTCATTCTGCTTTCGTTCTCTTCCTGCAAATGTGTTTGCAGTTGTTTATGGATATGGGTAAGTTTCCCACACTAGATTATGCAGTCCTCGAAGACAAGGACAGTGAATGTGTCTTAATACTATTTTTATTCCTAGAGCTAAGAACATGTAAGTCCATAATAAAAGTTTACTTACTTAATGAGTATTTTGCACCAGAGTAGTTGCAACAACATACCCTAGTAAAAAATTTGCAGAAGTCATGACAGCTGTCTGCAGACTTATTTTCCACTCCAGTTCAGGCCATACTGTTCAACTTTCAAAAGGCTTTGGGAAAATAGTAACAACGAGAAGCATCATCACAACCACAAGCACCACCACTACCACCACAACCAAATAAAAGTTTCCTCCTTTTCCTCTTATTCTCTTATTCTTAGCTCTGTGTCTACTGACAGGACAGCTTTCTTTCAAAGCTATTACAGCTCTCTTCTGCCACTAAGCATTTTATGTCATCTTACCCTCTGTAGTTTGTTGTTTTATTGCTGTTGTTGCCCCAGTCAGGCTAGTTGTGTCTCGGCTTTTAGGGTGGATCCATACACCTGGTGATCCAAGGAAGGGTCACTGGTTTTAAGAAAGTCAAAGCAAGGACATCTTGCAGTTCTATCATTAGAAGTGTGTTTTATTTTATCATACATTTCTTCATTAATATTTTTATAACTCAATTACATGTTTTTATTCTATATTTTCTGTTGGGGACTAAAGGAGAGACAGAAGAGTTCGGGACTAAAGGAAAGACAGAAGAGCTCTTGATCCATTGGGATTGGTGGGAGATGTGCTATAGGTAAAGGGATAAGCATACTGTAATATGATACAGTCATAGCAGAGGTAAGAAGAGCAGAGAAGAAAGTGGGAGTGCAAGAAAATGTTTCACAGAGGAATTAATATTTGGGGTTTTGAAGGTAAAAGAGAAGTTAAAAAACTTGAACATAAGCATTTTGGGCAGAGGGAATAGTATGTTCAAAAACACAGAATTGTGAAAAGATTTAGCTTATTGGGAAAGTAATAGAGTATGATTAGATCAGATTCAAAAGCTGTTTATCTAGAGAATAGGCATCAAATAATGCTATGTTAGTGCTGGTCCATCCTTTCCAGATCAGGAAAGAGTCCTGATTCACGTTTAAATCTCAATTCACAAACACCACCCCATCAGCCACAGAGTTTTGAGAGGTGAGATATAAAACACAGTCACTGCCTGTTGAAGCCAAGAAGACAACAATGCACATTTCTCAGGGCAGGCCCCCTCCTCCCTCACTGACTATAGCTCAAGACAATGCAGAATGATTTATAGGCTACATGAAAATATGGACTTCAGGATTTGGCACACAAGATCAGGCCAGTACTTCACCAGTGGATTTTACTGCGAGAAGGACTGTGCCTATATTAAAGATGTAGCAGGAGCTGGAAGCCCATGAGTTACAGCTTTGTCCTATTGAAGACTGAAAAAGTGCCGAAGTTAGGGAAATTAAGTGACTTGTCCAAGGTCATATAATTTATCAGTGAAAGAGTTGGTACTGGAACAGGGGTTTCTGGCTCCCGGAACAGTATCATATCCCCTGTATCATGTGCTGGTCCCATCAAATGGAGATATTTGCTGATATGTGAGAGGACTAAGAAGTTCAATACATGAAAGAAATGATAAGTTCCTCAAGGAGCTTTGAAGTTAATAGACTTATAATCAGTCTTTTTTTTTGAGCAGTCTCGCCTTAAATTTGTCCTTAATTCTGGATTCCCAATAATGCAAATTTCACTGACTTTTCAGAAAGAAAAAAAGTCATTCTTTTTTGGTTATTTAGATACCACCTAGATACCACCAGTTTCAACCTGGTTGAGGCTATCTGATATTATCTGTACAATCCAGGTTTAGAGCAATATCAGCCTGGGTCCCAGTGAGCAAAGGGGAGTACACTTATAAAGGGCAATTGAGGAGACTTCAGCAAAAGCACTATTTTCAAAGAAGTAGGTAGTATTAAGGGAAACTAAGGGATGGTGAATCACCTTGGGACTAGCAATGGTAGGACAGATGTTACCAACCTGAAGCCTAGAGAGAGAACGAGAAAAAACTGTGTCTAGAATCTAAAGGGAATATTTGTAGATGTAAGAGATCGCCCTAAGAAATAAACTGTGGTTGTTGGTATAGGAATATACTCATCGCCAATCTGAGGCACAGCAGGGAGAAACCCAGTAATTATTAATATGTAGCTCCAATTTCTTCCTGCCCTCTGATCTCCTCAGTGCCTCAGTTTGATCAAACCCGACAGAAAATCAGAGAACAGGGCTGTGCAAGTTAGCCTCCAAGGGCACAGAGGAGAATGGATAAATGTAGGAGTGGATATGGAGGAGAAAATGGACAATATTCCAGGATAGAGCAAATAAAAAATCAGCCATGCCCTGCTGCAGGATCTCTTCAGTCCTCCCATTCCACAACCCCTTCTGGAAATGCAACTCTACAAACTGCTCTGATTTCAAAAAGTTTGCCTAATACTACTGGGAGAATTATGTAAATATGAATAGTTTGGCTGAGCAGTGACTAAGGAGAGAGGGAAACATGACCTCCATCTGCAAGCTGTGGTGGGAATGGAAATGATTTCCTGTGGGAACTCGTCTGGTATTACTGTTAAATCATTTGTATACTGTTAAATGAGTTACGGGCTGATGGGGCAAAGAGGTCTTGGAACTGTGTTTGCTGGCATTCTCCCTACCTCCATCATTGTCTACAAGCATTTGAGGGGTTGGAAAAATAGCAAGAGAAGGCTCTGATTCGAGGTGATAGAACCAGAAATAGTAAGGTAAAATCAGGAGAAAGACACTGTAAGTTAAAAAATCATAAAAGTGCTCATAGCAGAAGTTAATCTTTTATTTAAAAATTCTAAGGAAATAAAATATGGGAAAGCTCTTATTTTGCATATTTAACGTCAGAGTGAACAGAGCTCTAAAAACTCACTATCGAAGATAATCTTTGTGGAGGAAAAAAATGATACAGTTTATTTTTTGTTTGCATATCTAACAAGTACACTTAGCAACATTAACAAGCTTTAGCAAGTTTCACATTTAGGATATGGCTAATTGATATTTACTTTTATTATCTGAAATATGATTTCTAGTATTAAACATTTTTAAATCTCTGAACATAAAAATTATTTTTTTCCCTTCTGGTAAAATGCTGAGCATTTAGTTTTTTAAAAAACTTAAAATTTTTATGAAAAGGGGTTTTTATATGAAGCTTGCTTTCAAAGAACATATTTAAAACATAGTATAAGCCTTCCTTTAAATTTTTCAATTAAATTAAGCATATATCGTGGACCTACTAAAGCTAATATTTTTTCCAGCTTAAGATTTTTTTACCTGACCTGACAAATTCTAATGAACAAAACTGTTTTTTTTTTGTTTGTCCTATACAACCAACATAGTCCCTTGAGCATACATTAGAGTATAAAATTTCATTAGACAATGATGTGTAATCACAATAATTAACATGACTGATCATACTGTGTCAGATGCTGTTCTAAGAACATGAGATGTATTAATCCATTTAAACCTCTTAAAAACTTTATGAGACATTTCCGTCTTTGCAGATGAGGCTTGAGAGGCTGTATAACTTGCTCAAGATCGTGCACACCGTTGCCAACAGATCCAGCATTTAAATCTGAGAAATCAGATCCCAGACTTTGAGTTTTTAACCATGATACCGTACTATCTTAAAGACTGAGATAAGGTGGGTCCAGAACATAAGGGGTTTTGAATGCTAGGACAGTAGATTGTCAACTGAGAACTCTCGTAGGCTTTTACATAAGAAAATATCATGATCATTTTTATCTTTTAAGCAGTTGAGTATGATGCCTTTTTTTTCCCGTGATGAATTCTACCAAATATTTATTTATTTTTTATTTAAAAAATTTTTTTTTATCTTCCAGTTTTATTGGAAGATATAATTGACATACAGCATTGTATAATCTTAAGGTGTAAAGCATAATGATTTGACTTACTTGTCTTTTTTAAGGTTCAAGTAAGTTAGACAGAAAAACTGTGCCCTAACTCTTTAGGTCAATACACTGTTTACTTAACATTTATTCAGTATCTAAAATAGGCTGTGAGAATAAAGAAAATATAAGAGCTTATTCCACAATCCAGTGGTTTTTAAGCCATTAAAAAAATCTGCTGTGGACACCTAATATGAAAAATACATTAAAGGATTTAAATACTTTATTCCTGTGATTCTGGGAGTAAAAAGTTTCTGAGAGAAGAGCTGCTAGGAAAACTGAAAACAAATAAACCCTTTCTCAATGGCTAGTTCCTGTTGTCTTCTTCTACATGTCATGTCTGGCTGATAGGGACTTTACTAACCAGGGCAGGCTAATTGCTGTTAACAGACAACTGCAAAATTTAAATGACTTAACACGTCAAAGGCTTTTTTCTCCTTTTTTATCTTACAGTTCAGTGCAGGTTGGAGAGGGAAGGAGAGGCTTCTGCTCCACATAGTTATTTAGAGAGCTAGGCTGATAGTGGTTCTGCCAACTCCAGTGCATGAAATTCAGCATCCAACCAGCCAATCAGGAAGACAGAAAGACTGGCGCAGGCATACCCATTTTTTTTTTAACATCTTTATGGGAGTATAATTGCTTTACAATGGTGTGTTAGTTTCTGCTTTATAACAAAGTGAATCAGCTACATATATATATATCCCCATATCTCCTCCCTCTTGCATCTCCCTCCCACCCTCCCTATCCCACCCCTCTAGTAGGTGGTCACAAAGCACCCAGCTGATCTCCCTGTGCTATGCGGCTGCTTCCCATTAGCTATCTATTTTACATTTGGTAGTATATATAAGTCCAGGGCATACCCATTCTTAACCAGCCCAGAAGAGACAAGTCACTTCAGCTCATATTTCATTAGTGAGACCCAGTCCGTGGCTCCACCCTGATACAAAGGGCTGGAGACCTAGTACAAAGGGACTGTAATTAAGCTGTGTGCCCAGGAAGAAGGAATATGTTGGGTACGTATCGCTGTCCCAGGGACTGCATTCCGAATTGAAATCTCTTTTGAGTAAAGTGCTAAACATACAAAGGTAAGTCATACATGGTCCTTGCTTTCAGTGAGCTTTCTGTCTAGAAGTGAAATGTAATTAAATAACTAAAGGTGAACTAATAATAATATCTAAACTTACCAGTGGCTTACAGTGTACAAGGAAGTGTTCTAAATTCTTTGTAAGAATTAATTCCTGTAATCAATGAGATAGTATTAGCTCATTTCATAAATGAGAAAATTAAAGCAAAGAGTAAATCGCCCAATGAGGCATGGCTATTAAGATGTGGAGTCTTGCCAGGACTTGAACTCAGACTAACTGCAACCTCCACACTCCTTAGAACAGTAAGCATCCCAAGTGGAATTCAGTCATGGTACATATATGGCTTTGTGAGAGAGGAGTAGTTGTGACAATGATATGTGGCCATCAATCTCCGTTCTTCACTTGGGAGCACAGGTCGACTGTTAAATAAATGTCAGTTATTTTTATTATGATAATAGGTTTCCATTAAAAGATAGTATTTTGGAAATGATTTTAAAGAAGATGGGGCATTTGAAGAATGAAAAATTAATGTGAATGGGACTTTTCCCAAAGTCATAAGAAGGCTTTTAAAAAAGGTACAAAGACTAGAAAAACAAATGCAAGGAGTCTGAGTGAGCTTCATGTAACAAGAGTGGGGAAGACAGATTTCTGTGCAGGCACATTTGCTCTTTCTTACCTTCCTATAGGCTTCTGCCCATTGTCCTTCTCTAGCATGAACTTCCATCAACATGTCCTTCAGTTTGCTTTCCTCCAGTAGAATCCGGATCCAGTAGCTGTACAGTGTTCTGAGGAAGCTTCAAACAGGAATCAGGGAACCAGGTTCCTCTGGCTCAGACATTAACTCTTTTTTGATCTGGGGCAGAATACTTAGACACTTGGGCCTCAGTTTCGTTATCTTTAAGAGGAAAATGTATGAATCACATCATTTCCACAGCTCTTGCCAATGCTACATTTTAAAAAAATGTCTGAAATTCTAGAATCTTAGTACCTAGTAATTTTTTTTAAAAAGTTTCTTTTGCTATCTCATTTTGGGCAGCCTCATGCTGTGTGCCAGATTAATTTTAAGTTATAATTGTTTACGTTTTTAGTCTGTATATGTAGGTGTTAATTCCAAGTCTGGGTTTAAATATTTTGATATAAACTGACCTTGTTATACCACCAACCTTTCTCTTTATGCATTTCATTAACTTTATGTTTTATTTACAGGGCAGGGTTTTCACAGTATAATTTGGCAATGGGATCATGGAAAATTTAGGATATGAAGACATCCATAGGAAGTATGAATAGGAGTGTTTTCCTGAAGTTAATAGAAACAATTTAAAAATCAGACTGACAATATTGTTAAGAAATGGCACACTTTATTGATGAAATATTCTGTGAATATTTTAGTGCAAGATGAAAATTAGGAATACAGTTATTTAGACCTTGGCTGTGAAAAGCAAACATATTTCATCTATTTTCTGTATTTAAGAAACAGAACTCTTTTATCTATTATTAAGCTAGAGTGTGCCATCATCAACCTACCACACAAAAGAAGTCTATGAAAACTTCAGTCATTTTCATCTCAGCATGAGGATACCCCCTGTGTGGTTTTATAATTCTCAATTAAAATGAGTAATTCCAATGAAAGAACAAGTCCCATGAGGGAAGATGCCACAAAAGAATCCTAATGTTAAAGAAATATTTTCCCATGGTAAGCCTGATATGGTTGGTGATACTTCAAACATGCCTATGCCCGTAGTCTTTACTTTTCATCTTAACCTAGTAGTACTACAAATAAATTCAGAAACAGAAATTTAAAATGGCTATACTTGTATTATTAATTGCATTTTTTCTATTAAAATTACCCTATCTGATGAACACATCTTTTGGTTATTTGTATACTAGTAGCATATGTGGTACCAGATCCATGGGAACTATGAATTTTTCTGCTTCCAATTTTACACATTGTATTTGTGTGTCTGCTATTTTTCTTCCATTTTGCTAGATTTTGCCATAAATGTCCAATTTATTCTTCAGAATAATACTATATTGTTCAAGTGAAGTGACTTGACTAAAGTCACACACGTTATAAGTGTTCAGGATTTGAGCTGAAATCTTTAAAAGTATCTCTCTATATAGTCAGACGTTGGCCTATTGATTTTTAATATCTTGAACCATTGGTTTTGCACAACTGCCACATTTTTGAGTGCATAGGACCTGGATTAAATTTAAAGAAGGTATCAAGTATATTGCTGGCTTACAAAGAACAGCTGGAGGGACCAGCTCTGCCCCTAGGTAGGTAGGGTTCCTGTGGTAGTTTCCTGTGGTTCTAGAAGCAAGTCAAAACCATCAGTTAAAATGCAAAAATGCTTTCTAGAAGGACAAACACATGATCTTAACCATTAATACCTTAGTCTGAATTATTTTTCAGATTTCATCTCTGAATAGAACCCCAAGGGCATGGAACATAGGCTAGGGGAATTGCAATAGTGAGTTGAAAGATTCAAGGTCTTCGGGGATGCTTGAAACTGAATAGCTAAGAGGTTGTCAAAGCGGGCTTCTCTCTTGGTCAGTGCTAGCACATATAGCACCTTTTTGTGAATTTATCATTGGTGGTTGAATTACTAAAATTCAAATGATGTAGCCCTCAAGCCAGGGCACAAAGGTTGTAGGTAGGGGGAGTATGAGCTGGATTCCTAGCTCCACATATTCCTCCTTGCCTCAGTATCTGTTTACACAACTTACACAACCTTACTTGGCAGCCCCAGTTTTTCCCAGTGGACCACATGAGGTCATAGGCCCCTAGGAAAAGGGGAAAAAGTATGCTTATTATAAACTTGAGAACCAACGTTATTTAAGCCTGAACCTTCCTGTTGTCTTTGGTGTATCCTGGAAGCAAGGAGCACTAGCAGCTTTACAGAGCTATAGGCTCACTGAGGCTCCACCCTGTAGGGTAGAAGCTGGAACCAATGTGGAAAATGTGAGCTTTGGTTCAGGAAGAATCATAGTTATTTGAAGATGTTGTCAAAGTGACCTCCCTCTAATATTGAGCCTAGAAAAGGATCTAGGTGTTTTTAGTTTTTCACTGAAGGGGTATTGATTATTGTGGCATTTTAAGTAGTCTTTAGGGACAATTATAGCAGACTATGAAGATTTCAAAACTCTTTTTGAAAGAAAGCATTATTTTAATTTTCAAATAAGGGGCTCCAGGTTTCTCTTTAGTCACTGGGCTTGGATATTTCTTGAACCTGTTACTTAGTTAACAATATTATATATTGATATATCCTGTTACTGTGTTTGTACTGCTAGCAGTAGTAGTCACTATGAAAGTAATATATCTTGTCATATAAAAGTTTGAAAATACAAAAATACTGAGAATGAAATAGAAATTAATTTACAATCCCACTAAGAGATACAGGTCTTATCCCAGACTTGTATTAAATTAGTTTATGTCTGCTTTTTTTTTTTCTTTCCTATTTAGTTAAAATCAAGAAGATGCTGTTCATTTGTCTTCAAGACCAGGAGGTCTACTGCAGACCAAATATCAAGGTCAATCTAGTCTGCATGTCTTTGACCTGTTCCCTATTTCTTCTTTTATCTAGCCTCAGATTTCTTGGCCCTTGTCATCCATGCAATCTGTTCAGTCTTCATAACAGTTGTTTCTGATAACCGGTTTTGTTGGTAACAACTTGGTTTTTACTGTGACTTTTGGGAAAATAACTAGGACCAAATTCTATGAATTGCTTCGGTTCTTTCTGTAAGAATTTTCAGTGATAGCCTCTCTCAATGCTTGGGAGCAAAGCAGTTAGGCTGTTAATATGCACGTAACTTCATTTATTTTGAGTACTTCATTTCAATCTACAAATCAAACAAATATTGAGGGAGGGCCCCTGTCTGAGGAGCCTTGTCACCATCATTTTGAACAGAGTCTGGAGTTTTGTGAGAAGATGTTAGGGCCAAGTCTGAGTGGTTATGTATAGAAATATGTGTGTGGGATGGTGGTGGAGGATAGGAGGAAGGAGGCATGGGGGAGGGTGGGATATTTAGACTAAATAGGCTTGGAGGAAGAATGAGAACATTTAAAATTTTCCATTTATTGTTCCCTGGCATGAGTACCGTATGCAGATAAAAAGGCCAAAGTAAGCATGAGTTTTGTTTTAATTAACTGTCTAAGATTTGTCTACTGTTTAGTTGCCCCCTCCCACCCTCATCTGTTATTTTGTTCATTTTAGGGCCATAAATATTATAATCCACAGAGATTTCTCTCTGCTTCCTTTAGTTAATTAAAGATACTCTAGAATTTATCTTATGCTACCACCAGGAGGGCACAGAAAGTGAAATATTATATTGCTAGATAGTTCATTCATTAGCATAAAATAATCAGTGCAATTATATACTGGAGTTTCAAATACCTCTGCCAGATTTTCTTTTAAGGGACAAATGTAGTTAACAGAAGAAAATAGAGAGGGAAAGAGGGGAGAAAAGGAGAGTAAAACATTAAGGAGATAAGCAACAGCAAACATGCAGATTAGCTTTTTTTTAAGAGACAGTCTCACTAGATTCTAGCCCCTGAGAATAAACTGTAATAATTCCCTGCCAAGATATCATTAGTAATAGACGCAATGGCCAAATCTTCCTTTATCTGTTTCAAACCATGTCGCTTAGTCGGGAGAAAAAAGGAGGCATCAGGTCAGCTGTCAAAAAAAACCAAACACTAAAATGATATTCTTCCATTTTACTTCCTTTATTTTATATTAATGGCTTTATTACAAAAAGAAACCATGATGTAAACCTCATGTATCATTCACTTACAACATTTTAGACCAAACCAGTCAGAACCCAACACTAGACAGCTCTACTATTTATATTCCTCTAAGGGTAGCTCATCCTGCCCTCTTTTTCCACCCTCACTGTTTTTCTTCCTTCAGGGAGAGATTCTATATCAGTGTTTCATTTCTCCTTTGGGTCGACTTAAAGGCCAGACACATTGATTATTAATTATTATATTGGGGTTTCTCTCCTTTCTTGACCAATGACACAATCTGCAGAACATGATCGGTATACTGTAACTGACATTGGGCTATGGCATGTATATCTGCACTAATAAAAAAAACCATTTTTCGAATCCTCCTTTTGAAAGTCTTACTAAAAAGACCACTGTGTTACAAATGCATAGGCACTGAGCCATAAATCCAGCAAGAGAGACATATCTGAAAGCCCATTTTGGGACATTCTTTACTTGGACTCTTGGGACACTTCAGGCTTAACAAGAGTCACTTACTCTTTCTCTAGGCTGTGCTGCTGATGAATACCAGGGAGAAAACTTGAAACATAGGGGATTTTCTGGCCCTATTAGCTGGTTGTGCTATTTTACCTCATCTGTATTGGTGTATATTTTTCTTTGTGTAAGTTTCTCAGCTTAAAATTATGTTGCCACTCATGCTTTATAAAACCCTTTGGCTTTCTGATGTTAGGGGATGTTTGAAATGTACTTGTGTCTGTAAGTTTATGGTTTTCTATAATATGGCATGGGTTTTCATCAGTTGAAGAGCAGTAGGATTCTAGTGTAATGAGTAAGAGCACAGATTTGTATTCAGGCTAACCAAAGTCTGAATCACAACACAGCCTAAATGTGTGACTTTGGGCAAGCTACTTGACCTCTCAGAAGTTCAGTATTCCTGAGTATGAATTGGAGATAATAGTAATATTGTACAAGCCCCAAGTTCAGGGCCTGCCTCACAGTAAGTCCTCAATAAGTGGTATCATTATTACTATTATTATTAGGATGGCCAAATCAGGAAAATTTGGAGATAAACAGGGTCACTGTATATTTTTTCATAATTATACTGAACAACAGGCATAAACCAGTGCTATCCTGAGTCTAGTGGGACAAATAGTCAACCTGATTATTGTAGGCTATAAACAACCTAAGTATGAGCATGGGGAAATTAGATATTGAATTTCTCATTTTGTTCCAATGTTGAGAGACACATAGGACAACCAGAGTAACAAACCAGGGGATAGGTTTTTTAGTTTTGCTTTTTTACATTTTACATTTTCTTGTAAACCTGCTTTCTTAGGAACATTTTGTAGTCATGACTTTTAGTTTTGCTCATGCATACGTGCATACAGGGGTAGTCCCTCCTTTAGTTAAACCACTTTTGACTGTAAAGGACAATATGGATTTATGCTTAGTGACCTCTTGCAAGTTTTCTTTCTTTGTTGCAAAATTATGGAGAACAACAACTTGATTTATTCCATGAGTTTTGAACTGCACTGCCAATAAGTAAATTGGTTCATGGTAATCACAGTATTCACTTCAATTAAATGATCATCAATAGAGTTATTTGCCTTTTTCCATGTAATTTATTATGGTCTACTTTTCTCTTTCAATTAGAAAGTTGGAGTATATAATTTACTTGATTCTAGGGATTACAAGGAAACTAGAATTCTTAGATGATTATCTTAAAGATGTAACAATTAGAAATGTTTATGGTTCTTTACAGTTTACTGGCAATACATGAGTAGGACATTATTTTGTTGTGTGCAGTCAAAAACAATTATTTCCTTATGCAAAATCTACATCAGGAAAGGGAAAGATGAAACATATGAGAAAACACATTTTGCCTAATGATTTTCTTTCAGGAGAAATACTACTATCATGATCCTTTTTAATTAAATAAGAATTTAGCACTTTTCGTGTGTGTTCTTAATGTCAGACTCTTTGGTTATCACACTTACACCTCTGTTATTAATGTTACCCATGATTTGCAGATGAGGAAAAGCTAGTTATCAATGAATAATTCAGATTCCATAACTGTCAGACCTCATTATTTTAAATAGGGACTGGTAGTTCCAGTTGTAACCAGCTAATTGCCTCCTCTAAACTTAAACTGTTAAGACTATTTCACATAATTCCAATTTTAAAAAAAACTTTAAATACATTTAAAATTGATGTAGCACATAGAGCAATTTGCTTTAAATCAATCCAGAAGAACAAAAGGCAATCTGCTTGTGATCTGTCTTCAAATAAGAATTAAAATTTATTTTAATTCAATCTACTAGCTGTCATGAAATGCCTGAGAGAATGAACAAAATGTTTTTAATTTATGACAAATGAAAGAAGACTGATATTGAATAATTCAGTTTAAAGATTGATGTCTTTTGTTTAAGCATATTGCCAAATAAAAGTTCAAAACCAAAGTGAATGTGGTGGAAAGGTTAACCAATGGTTATTGCTTTCACTTCCTGAATCCCTGGCATTTTAAAACTAAAATTGCTCTAACTTTACTTAATCTGTGAAGTCCCTGTGGTGGCAATGGAGGTGAACAGCTCAGACCTTCCTTTAAGAGAAGCTACCGCTAGGGACATAGTTGGTAGACATGTCCCTCCACACCTTCTGATCTGCCTGAATGTTCACACCAAAGCCACATCCTTCCTGGGCTTCTCCCAGCCAATGACTGAGCATGGTGGAGTACTAGCACCAGGCTATTCCTGCAATGAGGCACTCCTGTGAAGGCAATCCTTTCTCTGAGACTCTTCCTTAGCCTGGTCCAAACTTTCTCAGAACTGTGCTTCCCCTGTTCAGTCCTCTTTCCTTCCCTCTGTCCTTTTCCAGGTGTCAGACCTGCATCATACCCTGAGAGCTCACCATACCTACTCCTGCTTGGGCTTCTCTTTATCATTCATATGTGTTTTCCCCAATAAATCTCTTGAACATCTAATTCTGTCATGTTGTTTGTTTCTTGGAGGATGTGGACTAACACAGCAAGAATTCTACAGTCTCTTCATGGTCTAATTAAACAGTTCTATTCACAAATCTGATCCCTTTTATTTGTCTTTGATCTTTTTTAGAGATAATGAGCTTTAACAAGGTATGTGCTCCTGATAATGAAGACCTCCATGCAGTTGTTGAGGCCCATGTAGAATCATATTTTATTCCTTTATTCAGTCCAAACAACCTTACCTCTTGTAATTCTCCTGTAACCCCAATACAAGTTTCTTCTATTTCCCAAGTCTTCTCCGGGTTCTCAATATATTGCAACATGAATGGAGAAGGCCTGAACATGTATCTACTATTTTTACATAAACACATTACCTTAAGTCTGGTTTAATCCTTCTTTCAGTGAGATCACTGCCTTTTGGAAAAATAAATAGCATACAAAGCATGTTCCTTTGATGTGAATACTGCCTTTATTTTGTAAATTTTGATTAGGAACAATGTTCCTTATTATTGAAAATGGTTATGTTATAACTGGGGGCAAAATCACAACAATTTTTAAAAATCAGCAAAGCTTTATTGTGATTATTTCAGCTGTTCAGTAAGTACAATTTCCGATCTTTGGAAAATATTTGCTAAAGATTTATGCCTATGTTGTGTAGGTGTAGAAACAGCATAACTTTCATAATAAGGAAGAAGAAACACTTATAATTCTACCTTACTATCTGCTGCTGTATGTTGTGTTGTCCAGTGTCTGTGTTCACCAACATCTAAAGTTTCTTGTGCTGTTCTAAAGATAAGAAAAGGGCAGCTGTGGGAAGTTATATGAGCATTTTGAAATAATGTACTGAGCTTCCAGCTAAGTTTAAAATATATTTTCAAATTTTAATATCAAGATGTCAGCAACACTGTGTTGTACCCATTAAAAGAGTAAGCTCTGGGGGCACACACACTGACATAGTTCAATTTTAACACCACCTTCTCACTAGCTTTGAGACCATGGCTTAGTCCAGGATACTCTCTGGGTCTCCATTTTCTCGCCTACGAAACCAGTAGTGAATTGGGGCAGGGGATGGAACTAGACAAATTCTAAGCCCACTTCTGGCCCTTTGAGTCTCTGAGTTTAGTAAGTGCAATGCATCCACACTTCTTTAAAGGAAATGTTCTCTGCATATTTGAAGAGAGCAAGTCTTTGTTTACTTTTCTAATATAAATCCATATTGACTGAAACAGTACATAGAGTTGCCCAAATTTAATATCCTTTTCTGGGAAGAGGTAAAAAATGAATTTATTTTCCTCTGATTCAGATGTAGGGCTTACTTACTTATTTATTTATTTGTTATTTTTCAGAGAGAAGTCTTCCACCCTAGATCACCTTACTATAGTTAACACTATACTGAGGTTTGAGAAAGTGAAACTCAGATTACTTTTCTTCTGTCAATTTACATATAACAAACAGCTTCTGAAATATTAATTCTTTCTGGAAGGTTTGTTCGTCTTTGTTACCATGTGATCTCTGGACAGTGACTCATTTTTGTCTGTTCTGTAACATTCTGAAAGTATAATACACTACCATGAAATAATACAGTAAATATTTCCTCTTCGTGAATTCTTATATTCTGACAGGTTTTCCCCCCAGAAAGCCCAGTGAAGATGAAATAAAGACACATACAATTAATGTCAGTTACAGTTCATAGAAGCAGCACTTTTCTTCCATTGCAATAACGGAACATTTAGAAACTGAAAAGTGTACCATCTGTAAGCTATGTGTCAGCTTAGCTGTCTCAGATCAAGCTTCGTGTTTTAAATATTGCACTCTGAGAGAAGCCCACCTAGGTCTCTGAATGTCATGCCCATGACCACACTCAGATACCCTGGTAAAATGGAGGCCTTGCTTGTCTATCTTAAAACTCTGGCATTGGCTTTTCTCCTCTCCCATGATATGTGTCTTTTTTTTTTTTTTTTTTCGGTATGCGGGCCTCTCACTGTTATGGCCTCTCCCATTGCAGAGCACAGGCTCCGGACGCGCAGGCTCAGCGGCCATGGCTCACGGGCCCAGCTCCGTGGCATGTGGGATCCTCCCAGACCGGGGCATGAACCCGTATCCCCTGCATCGGCAGGCGGACTCTCAACCACTGCGCCACCAGGGAAGCCCGATATGTGTCTTTAATGAAGCTAACCATCGTGTTTAGTAACTGACAGAATTCTACCCCCAAAATTGTTCAGCATTAATGTACTAGATTTAACATTTTCAGATAATTACATAAATAAAACAATAAAGGTTACAAAAGTCATACTCCGAATTTATGCCCCCAACACTGTGGTTTAGAATTCTACTATATAGTAAACACTCTTGTTATATGCATTTAATCCAATTAATTTTGTTGCAGAATAATGAAAATAGATGGCTTTTGATTTCCTTTTGCTTTATTTTTTTAAATTCCATTAAATTTTAGATTTTAAACCCATTTTTATAGTGTAAAATTTGTTCTGGTAGACATAGAAGACTTGGATTTGCCACAAGTACAAGAAAGAAAGAAATGGGGTTAAGTAACCCTATTGAAGTAGAGCAGTATTTGGGGTTGTATACATTTTGACCACTATTTGGCATTGAGAAGACTTTGATAATGTAGGACAAGTTTCTGAGGATTAAAGGGTCTTTGTGCATATAAATCATATTTAAGTCACAGATTTATTTGAAATCACTCATGCCTGGTGAAAGTGAGAATCCAAAGGAATAGCTCACTTTCTGATATGTAAAATTGGAATATTCTCAAAGGCAAAGAGTGGAATTTTATAAAATCGCTTCTTTTTTTTTTTTAGTCTTTTTTAAATCTTTGTTTTATTTATTTATTTTCTTAATTTTTTTGGCTGCATCGGGTGGGTCTTAGTTGAGACATGTGGGATCTTTCGTTGAGGCGCAGGCTTTTCATTGTGGTGAGCAGGCTTCTCTCTAGTTGTGGCGCACGGGCTCTGTAGTTTGCGGCACACGGGCTCTCTCATTGAGGCACGCGAGCTCAGTAGTTGTGGCTCGCGGCATGTGGGATCTTATTTCCCCGACCAGGTATTGAACCCACATCCCCTGCATTGGAAGGTGGATTCTTTACCACTGGACCACCAGGGAAGTCCCTAGAATCACTTCTTATGGTCACTGTTAACACCTGTTCTATAGAGGAAAAATTCCTTTGTATGATTATAATATTGTGATGAATGGAAAGTTCCAGGAAAAAAGTAACTATGGTTCCCTGAGGATTGAGTCAGACTTCTAAGGTATACTGAGTGTTTCTAACATATGGTACAGATGGATTGCAAGCTACACCTGAGAAATTGACGAGTCCTAGCATTTGGTGTTTATGTTGTGACTTTAAAATAGCCATTCATTAGCTGTGTGTGTGTTTAAAGGCAGTTAAGAAAAACATTATTTTTATTTCACAGAATATGAAGGAGACTACCATAGATGATTTAAGAGCACACCTCATTGCTATTTGTTAATCAGTGACTCTTAATACCTACTTAGTCATAATGAGGAACAGATGGCTTGTAGAGATACTTTTTCCTTCTCAGTGTTCTAAAATATAGAACCTATACCTTAGCTTTTTTAAGTATAATTATTTCAATTCCCAAAAACATCTAATAGCAATAATACTGGACTCACAGGTACATGCTGAGCTATACCAGAGAGGAACACTGTTTGACAGTCAGCCAAATCTGGCATTTGTGATCTTGATCACCTTGACATTTAAAACCCTATAATTTCAGTTCTGAAATGTTTGTCCACTTGGAAACAAATTGAGCTTTTTTAATCTAAAAATTAAAATTAATATGACAATTCATTATTGATACATAAATTAGTACGTATTAATTACATTCAGATCTCTGTTTTTCTGAGTTTGCTTTTTTTAGATTCCACGTATAAGTGAGAACATATAGAATTTGTCTTTCTTTGTCTGACTTATTTCACTTAGTATAATGCCCTCAAGGTCCATCCCTATTGTTACAATTGACAGGATTTCCTTTTTTTTTTTTTTTAAAGACTGAAGAGTATTCCATTGTATGTATATATGGCACATTTTCTTTATCCATTCATCCGTAGATGGACACTTAGGTTTTTTCTAGATCTTGGCTACTGTAAATAGTGCTGCAATGAATGTGGGGGTGCAGGTATATTTTGGGGACAATGGTTTCATTTCCTTCACTTATATACCCAGAGGTGGAATTGTTGGATCACAAAGTAGCTCTATTTTTTAAATTTATTTATTTATTTATTTATTTAATTTATTTTTGGCTGCATTGGGTCTTAGTTGTGGCACATGGGATCTTCTCTGAGGCGTGTAGGATCTTTCGTTGGGGCGCGCAGGCTTCTCTCTAGTTGTGGCATGCAGGTTTTCTCTTCTCTAGTTATGGCGTGCAGGCTCCGGGGCATATGGGATCTGTAGTTGTGGTGCGCAGGTTCCAGAGCGCATGGGCTCTGTAGTTTGGCATAGACGGCAAATATGTATACATATATATATGGCACATGGGTTCTCTAGTTGAGGTGTGCGAGCTCAGTAGTTGTGGCTCACAGGCTTAGTTTTCCCACAGCATGTGGGATCTTAGTTCCCTGACCAGGGATCAAATCTGCATCCCCTGCATTGTAAGGTAGATTCTTTACCACTGGACCACCAGGGAAGTCCCGAGGTAGCTCTATTTTTAATATTTTGAGGAGCCTCCATATTGTTTTCCATAGTGGCTATACCAATTTACATTCCCACCAACAGTGCACAAGGGTTCCCTTTTGCCCACATCCTCGCCAGCATTTGTTATCTCTTGTCTTTTTGGTGATAGCCATTCTAACAGGTGTGAAGTTTTATTCCAAGGACTATATGGTGCCTCTTTCTGTGGAAAATGAATTTGTTACTTACTGTCATTCTAACAGGTTTCTAGTGTCTTGTGTTTCTCTATATTTAGGAACACATCGTGTAATTGAGAATTCAACCATATGTATAGTTCTATCATTATATGCTTGAGGGTATAAAAATATGTATTTTTTCTTGTGCATATCTTCATTGATTCTAGTTCTAGTTGTTGCATGGGGTAAGATTCTTCTCAATTTTGTATTAATTCAATTTTTGTAAATTTTAGTTGTGGAAAGATTCAAACATACATAAGCAGACAAGTAAGGAGAATCATATAATGAAACTCCATGTGTGTATTATGCAGATTTAACAGTTATCAACACATGATCAGTCTTCTTTCAACTGTCCCATTCACTCTCCTGCTGTTGCCATTTGATTATATTGAAGCAAACTCCAAATATCACATCATTTCATCCGTAAATACTGCAGTCTGTATCCTTAAAATGTAAGAACTCTTTTATATAAGATAGTAGCATTATCATATCTAAAATAATTAAAATAATTCTTTGTATCACTGAATATCCAGTCAGTGTACAAATTTCCCTTATTGTCACATATTTTTTCAGTTGGTTTGTTCAAATCAGAACCCAAACAAGTTCCCAACATTGCATTTGGTTCATGTGTTTCTAAGCACTTCAAATCAATAGTTTGCTCTCACTCTTTTTTATTGCAATTTATTTGTGGAAGAATTTCCTACATACTGGATTTTGCTGATTGCATTTCTGTAGTATTGTTTAACATGATGCTTTATCCCAATTTGATCAGATTCAGGATTGAGTTTTTGCAAAGAAGCTGTAAAAGTGGTGTAGTATATTTTCCACTGCAATACACCAGGAATCACATATCATCTGTTATGTCTCTTTTTGGAATATTTGGTCATTGGAATTAGATAAATATTATCAGTCTCATCTGTCTATTGTAAAGTTCTTGATTAGCTTTTTAGTCAAAGGTTTTCATAGTCGTAATTGATCATTGCCTAGCTCCAGTAGTTTATTAAGAGATCATGTCTCTTTTTGCTCTGTAAAAAGCACTGTGTTTGTTGTGGAGACCAGGGTGATGTAAGCAGGAGGACAATGACAGTTTCTAATATTTTCCTTCTCCTAGGGGTAAGACAAAATGGAAGCATCTCATTAACACATTTTTTTGGTGTGTGATTTCAATTAGTCAATACTGTAAATGTAGCTATTTTCCAATATAGATGACATTGGAGTTAACATTTCTAAAAATACTGTGACATGACTCTAGCTACTGTGAAGAAAATAGCTTACTTTAATTGCAAATAATGATTCTTAGTCTAGGGCTAAATATAGATAATGATTTGTTGGTGCATTCAGCATGATTTCTCATCCATTATATCATCCAATTCTCACAGCGACTCTATGCAATAAACAAGGAAAGAATAATTTTCTCTGTTTTACAGATGTGGAAACTGAGGTTCAGAGAGCTGAAATCACTTTCCGTTGTCATCCACTGAGTTGGTGGAGGAAGTGGGATTAGATTTCAGATTCTTGACTCCAAATCCTGTGTTCTTTTTTGTTGTGCAATACTTGAGTTATCTCTAGATTCAGGCTTCCTGGCTATTTGTTAAGTTCAATAATAAGTACCAATAAGCCAATAAATTAGTATAAAACTGTCGATATGCTCTATAAGAATAAATAAATATAATTAAAGGTGTGCATAAAATTAAAAGTTGCTTATAATTATTTTCATGGAACCATGAAACAGTATCAGCTACCTACTAATTTTTATTTTTTATTGCTATTTGTGTTATATTAGCACATTCTCAAAACTTCTTTTAAACCTCTAATATGTGACAGATTGAGGGAATAAGATATTTTGTCTTCACAAGAGGACTTGATAACATGGTGCAAGGAGAGAAGATAAACCAGTAATTATAGCATAGATTAGTAAGATGATGGGTTTTAGGCTTCAACAATTGTCAATTTTGACTTGACCCTAAATTCTGTCTCTCTTATTACTGTCAGTATATCAGATGACCAAGAGTAACTTGTTCAAAACACATAAGATACATTTTACAAATATAGCTAGTGGCTTTCTGTATAAATAATTCTATTTGTTTTTAGGGGTCAGGCATGGGTAATTACACTTCTGAAATTTTCTTCAAATTTTTCTATCTGAAGAAATGACCTTCTCTTAGTTGGTTTCCAAAGGGTGACTCTCAGGTGGCTGCTGTGTCTAAATATGGCCTTAGCATTGGCCCTAGCACCAAAAGGGGCAGGAACCACATGTAACCTACGTAGGGAAATCCAAATGTCAGAGCTGGCACAAATCTGGCTTTCCACAGGCCCAAGTTGTCCATTTATACCTGGCCCTAAAAGAGTCTGGGACACATTTCAAGTCTAGTAGGTCTGGGTGTTTATTTCTGGAGCACAATTCCTATAGCATCTCTGATAATATTTGATTCCCAAAGTCAAGGATAAAAGCACAATTCTTAAGGAGTTCTTTAGACACTGGAGATTTATTTGAATGACTTGGGTGACATGTTTTCTTAAAAAAGGCTAATTTATCCTCCTGGAAGAAACCTGCTTTTCTTGTTTAGAGAAACCAATAACAGACAAAAGTAACCAATACCACGAAAAAAGAGAGAGAAAAAAATAATATGGACATGCTGTGAATATTCATGTACTGAATTAGGTGAATTTTAATGTCATATGTGCCTGGCCTAATGCCTGCATTGATAAGATGAAGAATTTGGTTTTAGAGATGCTCTTAAACAGATTGGAAGACCATCTATAAGATATGTTATTTTTCGTGGTATCTTTATGTTGTGTTGTACATGAGCAAAAATTTTAATCAGGTGGAAAACTCAAGACTTTCCTAGTCTCTCCATCATGGCAAGTCTTAGAGAAGTGTCTGCATCTCCAAAGCATCTTATCTTTGTTTGCTAGCATAATCCTTCAGGATACATTTATTAGCCATTTTATTCCCACTTTAGAGATGAGAAAACCAAAGCTCAGAGGCTAAGCACTTTGGATATCTGAACAGGAATTAAGAATTTGGTCTTCCTGACTCAAAAGCTAAAACTTTAAAATTGTTTCTCAAGTTCAAGAGACTACTGTTACACTTGGGTACTTTCTGACTTTATAAAAGAAACAGAGTGCCAAGATTATGCCAATTTTATGAACTTAGATTGAGATTAAAGGTAAAATTTGGAAAGATAGTAAGTTTATTGGGAGATATTTTTAGGAATAAGTATATTTTAGGAATAAGTACATGGCTATGTCTGGTGTTTCCTAGAATTGTAAATGCTTCTGTGGAAGGGACATTAGGGATTATCCAGTGGTCCAAACTCCTTCCTAATGCAAGATTTCTTTTCATACCATCCTCAAGAGAAAGCCATTCAGCTCTTCCTGAAACATTCTAGTGAGGGGAGAATGTGCTTGGAGAAGCAATTTGGTCTGAATTATTGTAAGGTTCTTTCCTCTCTTTAACTGAAATCTGCCTCCTGTTATATCCACTCCTTTCCCTTGGTCTGACTTCTACCATAATACACAAAACGTTCATTCCTTCATTTACACAGTAGCCCTTCTCACCTCTTGGCTATACACTTTCAGTATTTTTCAATGTCCCTGAAACTCAAGGTTAAGCATGCTAACAAAGCCAGCAACGTTAAAAAGAAACTGAGGTCAAGGAGGGGAATGAAGCATTGAGGAATCACAGGACTAATGGCCAGTTCTTCAAAACCATGCAGGCAGCATTTCATGAACATGGAATAAGAATCTCCAGTATTTTTAAAACTACCTATATTGTTGATTTCATAAACCATTATCAACAAGTCATATTTATTAAGCACGCTTTAGGAAAATGACACTGTGTTAACTGAAGGCATGACATATTTTCAGTGGCTTGTTTCCATGTGGCAATCTCTTCTTGAGAGCTCTTAAATACATTTGCATTAACTTCATTATTTGTCTAAAAATTTAATAAGAAAGCTGAGCTCCTCTTGAAAGGAGATGATCTCATGTTTGAAAAGAAATATTTTTTTCCCATCAGATTGATACAGTTTACGTAACTGTGTGTTTTTCCTTAAGCACTAGTTTGCAAAATGGAATTATCATGGACTCAAAATACTCACCCTCAGAATTATCTATAATATAATCTTTAGTCATAAATCATTATGAAGGAGTAGCTAAACACAATTTTAGAAAATATTATTAGAAAACTTTCAGTAATTTCCAGGTAGAGGATGCTGGAAAGATCCACTCTAATTCTCAGAGCTACACAATTTAACTGCAGACTGATTGTGTTTTTAAGCTGTAAAACATTATTTAGAAATCCTATATCATCTGAAACAGGTGAAGTTCAGAAAGTTTCAAAATCTACCAAATCCTAGTGATTTTCAAATAATATTTGAAAGGTTAATCACGAGTAATAAATCTCCCAGTATACCTAATACTCATTACAATGTCATTATAACACTATAAAATCATCAAGATACTATAAGGAAAACAGATATGAGTTTTACAATCTCTTATCTCTTTAAATCTCTTATAATAGTTTCTAATAAACAGCAAAGTGTATAAACATTTATAAATGATAACTTTATAAATGTTGAACATGCAATTGTTTTTTGATTCTTCAGACCTTAGTCAACCCCAAAATGACACATCCAGGACAGGCACACTTCTGAGAACAAGGAGAAGTGAAGAGTATTGATTGTGACAGAGGTGGTAGAAAATGAGTTCATGCCTTTAAAAAAGATTTAAAATAGGATGGGAACCCAGATTGTATGTACACAAAAATAACCAAAGACTAGGGCAAAAAGGATAAACAATGTATTGATACATACATTCAAAAAATGCATAAATGATGAAGGAAAACAAATAAATGCTTAGAATAGGAAACGTATTCTTGAATGAATTTGGGTGAGGGGCTAAGTTTCCAAAAAGTAACTGGGCAGGAAGATTGTGTGTGTTTGTTTGCATGTGTGTTTGTATGTGTATAGAGTTACAGTGTTAAAAATAAGGAGAAATATTCAAAGTAATAGTGACTATGGCACAAATGAATAAGAATTAAGATGAATGAGTGGTAGCTGAACAGCTGAAGAACTTTATAACGGATGATAGTACCTTGTAACCCTCTAGTTATGTTGAACCATATTCAATCGTTGATATTAAACTATTTTGACCTACAGACACAGCTGTTTCCTATAGTTCATTGTAAGTTCTCTTATTTGAGCTGTAAGGACTGCCCATACCAGGAAGGAAGACTGTTGTGTCCCAAGGCAAAACTACTAAAGAAGAGGAATGTCTGATGATTATAGGAATTTACATCTGAATTAAGATCTTTAGGTGATTTTCATGTATGCCACAGTTTAGCAACCATCATTTGGCCACAGTCTTTGGCTGAAAGAATAGTTCTAGTACTTCCCTTTGTGTTTTATCCCATAGGCCTGGTAACATGGATAATTGGATGAATAGATCCCTAACCCTAAGTAACTATGATTTGTCCTTGAACGAAGCTCTGCCCAGACATATAAAACGGTGATCAACAGGCCCAATTATCTTCTCTTTTTCAGAAATCAGCCAAGTATAGGAAAATAATCAATTTACATAATGGAGGCATATACAAGGCATATTTTCAGAGTGTTAAAGTAAGAATCAAGGGTACCTACTTTTCAGCAATACTTGCACATTTTTGGAATTACTTATACATGTTGGAATTACAGTTTGGGAATTTGTCAGCCTACTAGAACTATATTTAGACCCTGAAGATAGTCCTGTCTTCCTAAAGCCTGGCAACATGATAGAACCTCTTGCTATTTCTTTGTGTATCATTAAAACAGGTTTCTAATGTATTATTTAACTGACTGGAATGAGCTCAACCAAAAGGGCACTCAGATATCGACATGAAGTCCAAACCAGGATTTTAAAGAATAGTGAAATGCTTTAATTTTATAATTTAGAAAGAAGAGAAGCCAAGACACTGGCTATTTGACTGTATAATCAGCCCTGAATAACTGAGTTTGATATACCTTCTGAAATAGACCTAAATAATGTTAACTTTCATCATTTCCCTCCCCACTGCCAATCTAAAACCTCTAGAAAGATGTCCTGTCATCCTGCTTGTTAATTTAAAATTAGTCCACAAAGCCCCAACTTCCCTTGAACTTGGGAGCAAAATCTCCAGTAATGAGGTTGAGTGACATTTTTCTCCCATTACTTTAAACGGTCACAATTATCGTGATTAGGATTCCAGTTTTATTTGGTAGCAAACGCAAGTGTTTAAGCAATAAGTAATATGGACAGTAGTGACAGTGTCCTATTTTAGAGGACACATTGATAACATGTTAACGATTTTGCCTGTAAAAAAAAAAGGTACTGAGGGAATACTGCAGTGGATAATATCACAAATATGCATATGCAATATTTCTTGAGAACAAAACTGTTTTACTTATTTTATTTCATGGCCTTTAAAGGCCAAAATTCCCTTGCAGTTTTCCCATATGACACCTTCATTTAATTTTCATGACTTACTGCAGAATCCTACTATGTACAATGATGTCTGTGCTTTCCTTGATGTTCTAAGCCTCTGATACCTTCTGTAAAACGCTTTAGATCCTGAGCTTTAAAAATGGTACTATTCTGTTGTTTGTGAGTTTCAAAAGCTTCATAGGGATAAAAATCTATGATCACTCAGAAAATCTTGCAGAAATCAGGCTCTTCTCTATATCTCTGCTGCTACCACCTAGTCTAAACCATAACATCTCTTGACAACTAGAACTTCCTAAATGGTTTCA